>NW_006202241.1:0-3609 GCF_000334495.1 Tupaia belangeri chinensis
TCTTGATCATTTAACTAAGGGGAGAGTCCAGGGGGGAAGAGGCCTAACTAAAAGAAGCAGAAGGAGCACAAGGAGGCCAGGGGTTGGGGGAGAAGGAAGCCTGAGTTCTTAGCCTCAACCTGCCCTCCTCCCCCATTGCTAGAGACTCTCGCCCTATTGAGCTGTTAGACAGTCGTTTTTCAGCTTTTGTCCTGGATATACATAGGCCCAATGTGTAATAACCTCCCATGCTTATCTTTTCTTTTTCTGCCTTGGGAAATTGGATGTTTTAGAGGAGCTATTAAGCTTGTAAAAATAGAATTTCATACTTCCATATTGAGCAAATTTTGGCAACTCTAACTTTTAGCATACACCAGTAGCTCATGAACATGTACAAACAATAACAAAATTTGTCAACATTAAAGACCATTAATAGGAATAACTGAAGCATGTTAACTTAACAACAAGAATTACAAGGAGGGGGACCAGCAGTTGGTGTAATGGCTATGTCGCTGGACTCCCATGTAGCTGACTACAGTTCGAGTCCCAGACCTGGTGGCTTAAACTCACACTGGGCACATGTGCATGCATGTCCAAGATCCTGAGAAGAGAATGGAGGAGAAGGGACTGCGGCATGGCCATTGCCTCTGAGGGGTGATTTCTTGCTTTCTGCCTCTCTGGTTGTTTCTGTCTTTCTTTTAGGCGCACGTGCCACGTCTCAAAAAAAAGTTAATGAATTAAATTAAATAAGTAAACAAAGCTAAATAAAATAATTCTAAAAAAAAAAAAAAAAGGGATACATGGGACCAGCACTTGGCGTAATGGCTGTGTTGCTGGACTCCCATGTAGTCAACCACGGTTCAAGTCCCGGACCTGGTAGCTTAAAAATTCCCACTGGGCACGTGTACATGTGTGCTCAAGATCCCGAGAGAAAAATGGAGGAGAAGTAATTGTGGCATGGTCATCCCACCCGGGGGGTGATTTCTTGCTTTCTGTCTCTCTGTCTCTCTGTCTCTCTCTGTCTTTCTGGCGAGCGCACGTGTCCTATAGCAAAAACCTCTCAAAAAAAATAAATAAAGGAATAGTTAACCCTGTGGCCCGTGCACCTGTCCTTCTCGGGCAGCTGCCTGCTTGCACACCTTTCAGGCTTGGGGGTGAACTTCCTTCCTATTAGAAATCTTCCCTGTTCTGTTAAACTCTCTTCCTACTGTACCAGTGTTTGTGATTTTTCATTCTGCGTCTCGGGGCAGGACCTAAAGAACCGAGGATTCCACAGGACCCGGTTCAGCTCTGCCACCCTCTAGCACTCCCTCCTTCTGAGCAGCACTGAGCTCGTCCATGCCTGGCCCTCCTCCTCCACAGGACAGCCAGTCCTTCTGCAAGCTCACAGGAAGTCAGCTCAGAGACAGAACCTGCCTACATAGGAGCTCGAAGCTCAAACAAAGCCCCTCTGACACAGATAGAAGCCCCTCGCCTGTCATTGGCGACCCGGTTTCCAGGGCCCACTCCCTGCCTGGGAGCTCCGATCTTTCTTCCCTCTCTTAATAAACGCCCCACTCCGAGAGAGCGGGTCGTCTGGCTTCTGAGCGGTTACTCTGTATTCCCAAGCGACAACAGAGAGAATTCAAAATGGGCGATGTTGAGAAAGCCAAGAAGGATTCTGTTCGGAAGTGTGCCCAGTCCACACCGTGGGAAAGGGAGGCGAGCACGAGACTGGCCCGAATCGCCGTGGTCTGTCTGGGCGGGAGACAGGTCAGGCCCTGGATTCTCTGACACAGACGCCAACGGGAACAGAGGCATCCCCCGGGCAGAGGGTACACTGAGGGAGGGCGTGGAGAATCCCAAGGACATCCCTGGAACAAAAGGGATCCTCGCTGGCCTTGAAGAGAAGTCCGAGGGAGCAGAGTGGACGGCTTATCTTGAAGAAGCTACTAGTCAGTAGGTGGCCACTGCCTTATTGGTGGCGAAATGTCTCACCTTTTCACGTGTACCACATTTTCACTGATCTCCGACCCCACGCCCAGACCATGAATGGCTGAAAGGATGTTTTTGTTGGACGGTTTGATTTAAGTAAAACTGGCTTGTGGTTAAATTAATGTTGTTGTTTTTTTAAATTTTGATAGTAATTTCAGTTCAGTAAGTGCTATCTCTACTCGCCCTTTCTGAAGATATAACTGGTCATTCATTAGTGGTCTCGTCTTTCTACAGGGGTGGTGAATGCGTCTCAAAGCCTACTGGGGACTGGCTCTATTTAGGCGTGTAGTAACTGCTTATGTGTGTATATAAATGCTGGCGAGATCCCTTCACTTCTCAAAACGAAGCAGTCTCACCTGTGTTTTAATTCGTGGTTATCAACCTGTTAAGGCAAAGGCTGCAGATAAGGTAGTGATGTCTACTTTATATAATTTGGTCCTAACTCTACCAATTTCACTAGCATTCCCTGTATCCAAAACTCTGCCTTTTACCTATTGAAAGACATTTTAGAGTGGTTTATGTATACTATCAAAGAATATGTAATGCTTCACATATTTATAAATGATTTGTAAGGTCAGACGCTTTTAAAAGTCAGTGTGACAATTTTTTTTTTTTTTGAGAGATTTTTGCTATAGGGGGCTGGCCTTAGCCAGCCAGACAGAGAGACAGAAAGCAAGAAATCAGCCCCCAGAAGGGATGGTCACACCGCAATCCCTTCTCCTCCATTCTCCTCTCGGGATCCTGGGCACGCACGCACACGCGCCCGGCGGTGTGACAAGATTTAGTAGCATGTTAAATGAAACCTTTGAGTGGTATGATCTCAGTCAGACTAAGTTATCGTTCAGGATGGTTAGGCAACTGTTCCGAACCACATAGAAACTGAACTACCACTGTGTGTGTGTGATTGGAAATGGAGCTTTTGCCCATTTCGCAGAAGGATTAAAGAGATACACAGTCAGCATAGATTTGTAAATTATGCCGTCATAAGACTTAAGATAACTAAAAACCAAATGACAGATTTAAAGAAAACACCTCCCCACTCCGCTGTTCCCGCCGTGTCCGTCTCCGCCTGGTGAGTGTGACAGACGGCTGGCCGCGGCTGCACTGGGTGTTGGCCCACGCGCCCGCACTTCCTGCATCAGTGGGACGCTCTGGAAGCCCAGGAAGCCCGTGCTCAGTCCGTCCTCATGGGACCCCGGGTGTTTGCAGGGCCTGCTCTGCGGACCGAAGTCTGAGTTCTCCTGCAAACCCTGGGCTGGGTGACAGACACGTCCTGACGGTTCGCCATCTCAGCTTCCGTTTTCTGGGGGTCCTCTCCTACGTCCAACCCGATTCCGGTCTGTTCTCCTTGGATGGAGCAAAGCTTCCCGACCACTTCCAGATGCAGGCCCTGACAGTGGCTCTGGACTCAGTGCCTCCTCCCAGTCACCAAGGACAGATGGTGCTGGAGGGCCCCCCTCCGGCTTTGCCCCCTGGAGCCTCAGCCTTCTCCCCCAGCTTCCTTTAGCTTGGGAACCTTTTCCCTCCAGGGGCTCAATTAGCCTTTAATGACCATGAGGAACAGAGGGACAAGTTTAGACTCTCTGCAACCCTCCCTCATCTCACAGGTGTTTAATTTCCCCTGCCCAATTTATTCCTTTATCAACTCATCCTTTT
>NW_006202242.1:0-472 GCF_000334495.1 Tupaia belangeri chinensis
AGTTTCAACAGGAACACCTTACCTCAGACTAAACCACAATGTCTGAGCAGGCACTCCCTCCCTCAGGACAGACCATAATGTCCAGTCATGGACCCCTTCCCTCAGACAGGTACACACTATCCAGCAGAACACCTTCCCTAAGTCAGGCACTCACTGTCCCTCAGTGGACACCTTCCTTAAGACAGGCACACACTGTCCTGTCATGAAACTCTTCCCTCATAAAGGCACACACTGTCCCAGCATGGACACCTTCTCTCACACAGGCAAACACTGACCCAACAAGGACAGTGCAGACAGGCACACGCAGTCCCAGCAGGGACACCTTCACTCAGATGGACCACAGTGTCCAAGCAGGGACACCTTCCCTCAAATTGGTACACACCGTCTCAGCATGGACACCTTTTCTCAGACAGCCCCACCCTGTCCTACCAGGGACCTCTCCTCTCAGACAGGCACACACTGTCCCTGCAAG
>NW_006202243.1:0-931 GCF_000334495.1 Tupaia belangeri chinensis
TATCTTGTGGTTGGGTTGCACATCTTCTGGATAAAGAGTAATTATATTTGGCATCCTCCCAAATATCTAATCTACTCAGCATTTTGCAGTAAAGTATTTCCTCGACCTTTGATTTCAATCAAAAGGAATGAGGAGGGGCCGGCAGCTGGTGTAGTGGTTAAGGCACTGGACTCTCACATGGCCAACCATGGTTCAAGTCCCGGACCCAGCAGCTTGAAACGCACACCAGGTGCATGTGTGTACCCAAAATCCTAAGAGGAGAATGGAGGAGAAGGGATTGTGGTGTGGCTTTCCCCACAGGGGATGGTTTCTCTCTTCCTGTCTGTTTCTCTGGCAAGTGCATGTACTCTATAGCAAAAATTTCTAAGGAAAAAAATCAAAAAGAAATGAGGATAGTCATTGGAGTTACTTTTTAAATATCAGGGTTTTTTTTTTTTTTTTTTAAGAGATTTTTGCTTTAGGTTTTTGTAAGAGATTTTTGCCTTAGGGCATGTGTGCTTGCCAGAGACACAGACAGAAGGCAAGAACTCATTCCCTAGGAGGGATGGTCATGCCGCAAAAATGAGAAAAGTGAATATGAAGAGACAAAGACATGACATGCATTTTATGCCATCTTTATGGAAGGCTCTTATATTTATATTTATATTTGTATTCACTGCCTTACAAATACTTTGAGCAACCACAAAAGTTTGCCCAGTTGTGAAGTAGTGATGCTCAGTCTTAACGTTCTGCCAGTATTCTTTTCCTCAGTAAATCTAACCTTTAATGTGTGATTTCTTACAGGTTATGGATGTACTAGTAAATATGTTTCTTAAAATGTGCTTTGTTATAGAAACAGATGATTAAAATGTTTATTTCATTTGGAGAGATACTGATTAAACTTCTCTAGTTTGAGTCAGGTTTTGTGTCTTAAATCTTTCATCGTAGCTCA
>NW_006202244.1:0-952 GCF_000334495.1 Tupaia belangeri chinensis
AAAAAAAAAAAAAAAATGGAAGAGAATTAAGAACATAGGGGGGAAAAAAAAAAACAAAAAACAAACACAAAAACACTTTCTGAAGTGCAGACTTTCCAGAAAAAAAAAAAGATGAAAGAGGAAAATCAAGAAAAACTTTTCAGAAATTCAGGCTCCACCCTAAGCACAAAGTAACACTTAAGCTAATTTAAAGCTAGTGACACACCTCAGGAGGGTAACCATAACTACAATACCCAGCTCAGCTCACTTCATGAACAAATTAACTCTATCTTTGACACAAAGTCTTAGCAAAAAAAGCATGTCTGTTCCTAGACATAAATGCTATTAACTATTTATTGTCTCTACTATCTTAAATGTGGCATCCAGATTCAGCGAAAAATTGAGACATTAAGAAAGGGGGTGAGGGCTGGTTCAGTGGCACAGAAGTAGTGCATTGCTGAAGAAAAGCTAGATATCACATGGAAACCTTGGCTTTAATCTCCATCTCCGCCTGAAAAATGCTGGATACACATGTACATGTGCATACCAGGATTAAATGAGCTGGAGGACTGGAGGATCATGGCATGGCCAGACCTTAGGGAGGGTGTTCTCTTGTATCTCTCACATGCACATGTGCACACTCTGTCATGAATAAAGAACATGTTTTTAAACAGTCCTGTCAAGAAAAAGCACATCAATAGAATTAGACTACAATGGGACCCCCAAGTTGGTACTTATCAGAAAGGGAATTTAAACTATTATTAGTATTTTAAAGGCTTGTGTATGTGTGTGTTGGTGGGAATGGAGGTATGAATAGGGAATTGCAGCTAATTATCATTAATTACAGGAATAAAAATGAACTAAAGACAGCAGAATATATTTTAAAAAGCAAATGGAATTCAACAGTATGCTATGTATGAGATATACTGTAGATGTCAGAGATGGAGAAAGGTGTAAAAAGAGTACACAAAAG
>NW_006202245.1:0-1737 GCF_000334495.1 Tupaia belangeri chinensis
AAAAGTCCCAAGCTGAGGAGAGGTGCTTGAAATTATTTTTTTATTTCAATCTATTTATTTGCATTCATTCACTGTACACCATTATAGCATACAAAATGAGATTTTCCATCCAGAATACACTGTATATTGCCTCAATCAAGCACATCAACAAACATGTTATTGTCAGCAAATAATTTTCCATTTCTTGTTTTCTGTATGTTTTAAAAAAGTTAAAAATTTAAAGGGAGAGAAAGCATGAGACAGACAGAGAGACAGACAGCCAGAGACAGAGAGAAGATGGAGGTTTTCCTGTCTTGTCTGAATATTTTGCGAGTCTAGGAGATGGGTTTAGAGCATGGCTTCCCTGAATGCACCAGGACACACCTCAGCTTTAAAATGGCTTCTTGTCTGAATATTTCGAGAGTCTAGGAGATGGGTTAGAGCATGGCTTTCCTGAATGCACCAGGACAAACCTCAGCTTTAAAATGGCATTTTGTCTGAATATTTTGGGAGTCTACGACAATCATAGAATTTGTCTGGAATCATAAGAGACCTTGTATTGCCAAAGCTGTGCAAGAAGTGTGAAGTGGGTGGCATCTCACTCTCAGACCCAAAAATATACTGCAAAGTTGTACTAATGAAAACAGCATGGTATTGACAAAGAAACAGACAAGTGGACTAATGTAACAGAATAGAGACCCCAGAAATAAACTCCCAGACATACAGCCAACTTATTTTTGACAAAGGTCAATCCAGTGGAAAAAGGAAAAACTCTTTTTTTAAATGCATTTCTTTTTAATTTCATAAAAAACAGTTTTAGGGGTTTTTCCTGAAACTTTTCTTTTTTTAACTTAATTTACATTCATTCCCTAAGCATCATCACAGCATACAAAATGTGATTTCCCATCCAGAATATACTGCATAGTAGCTTAATCATACATGTTGTTATAAAAAAATTTTCCATTTCTAGTTCCTAGTATTTTTTTTACCCCTATTTCTGACCCGCTGTCATTTCCCACCCTCTTCTCACACTATCTCTGGTGTCTACAGTTGTCTTCCATTCCTTCCCCTCCACACATTGTATTGATTACACAATTTCTTAAATAACCTAACTACTTTCAATAGCAAGTTAACTTGGTACTATTAAGAAAAGCAGTTTTAACTCGAATCAAAGAAATGCTGAGGAAATTGCTTAAAACTTAAAGCCAGGAAACAAGTTAGGATTCTGTTCAAATGGTAGGTACATGAACCTATTCATATCTCAAGAAAGGACACAAATCCTTACAACCAGATAACAAAGTCTACAAGAAAATCAGCAATGTTATAGTCAAAAGTCACAAAATTATACTTCACCAATTCAGTCTCATGTACTTTAACTTCTGTTGTGGTTTGATTTTCCTGTTAAATTCTGGAATATTATATGCAACTCCAGACTTGTCCCTATGATTAAGTTGGCCATTTTCTTAGTTTTTGAACTATTATTTCTGTGTATCTATATTTAATTTTCCTGATACAGCACTTCCTTGTGAACTTCTTGGAGATCTGGTCTGGTGCTGGTCAGTTTTTTTCTGTTTTGTTTATCTGAGAAAGTTCTTGTCTTTTCTTCCCACATGAAAAATAATCTTGCTGGGTACAGTATTCTTTGCTGAAATTGTGTTTAACACTTTAAATATATTTTCCCATTCTTTCCTCACTTGCATTGTTTCCGATGAGAGGTCTGCTGTTAGCCTGATGGGATATCCTTTGTAGGTAACTTGA
>NW_006202245.1:1866-2068 GCF_000334495.1 Tupaia belangeri chinensis
GGATCTTCGAATGCCTCTCCAGGTTTGGAAAGTTTTCTTTCAGGATTTCATGGAATAGATTATCAATGCTCTTATGAGTCTCTTTGCCTTCTGGAATGCCAATTATCTGGATGTTTGGACGTTTGATGGTATCTAGTACTTCTCGTGTATTATTCTCAAATTTGGGGGCATTTTTTCTCAGTCTTCATGGTGTATTTTTCTA
>NW_006202246.1:0-662 GCF_000334495.1 Tupaia belangeri chinensis
CAAAAAAATAGAAAAAAAAAAAACAAACAAACAAACATGTAATCAATAAGATGACCAAAAACCACCACAGAGGTACAAGAAATATGAGAAAACAAGAAAATATCTCTCCTCTAATGGAAAATAATAACTCCTCTTCCCCCACAAAGAATACAAAGGAATTCATGGTAATGTCAGGTAAAGAATTTAAAATATCCATAGTGACAAAGCTAACAGAGGTGCAAGAGAATGGAGAGAAAAAATTCCAGAAGATGGAGAAGAGACATCTAGTACCAGGAGGTGAGGAAGTTCTTGCACGATCTGAAAGAGGAAATACACATCATAAGAAAGAATCAAATGGAATTGTTAGAGATGAAGGCTGTAATACAGGAAATCAAAACTTCCCTTGAAAATATCAAAGGTAGATTAGACCATGCAGAAGATCAAATCTCACATATGTAAGACAGGACCTCTGACCTAGAGAAACTTACCAAAAAGATCAAGAAAATAACACCCCAAAATGAGAATAACTTATGAGTAACACTAGATACCATTAAACACCCAAACATATGGATCATTGGTATCCCAGAAGAAACTAATAAGAGCATTGATAATCTATTCCATGAAATACTGGAAGAAAACTTTCTAAACCTAGAGAGGCATTCAAATATCCAGAACCAAGAAAT
>NW_006202247.1:0-363 GCF_000334495.1 Tupaia belangeri chinensis
ACACTGAATGAAAAGCCTGGGAGAAAATAATTGAAAATTATATACGTGGTGGTGGATTTGTATCCAGGATATTAGGAACTCTCAAAACATGCTAGTAAGAAAACAAAAAACTCAGGCTTGCCCCATAGCTTAGTAGTTAAGGGAGCTGGATCCCATATGGCCAGCTGCAGTTTAAATCCCAGTCCTGATGGCTTACAAAGCATGCCAGTCTGGTGTAGGCACATGCCCCAAATCCTGACAGGATGGAGAAATGGAGGAGAAGGGACTACAGGACAACCATGCCCCCTCTCTGTCTCTCTGGTCAGTGAACAGCTTCTGGGGAAAAAAAGAAAAAAAAGGAAAAGAAAAGAACTCAAAAAAGGA
>NW_006202248.1:0-376 GCF_000334495.1 Tupaia belangeri chinensis
TCAAAAGTCATAAAATTCTATTTCTCCTGTAGTTTCATGTAATTAAACTCTCTTCTATTGAATTTGCAGAGCTAATGTGGTCCAATCTTTTCGTTTAAATTCCAGAAGTTAACATTCAACATTATTATTGATCTTTCTGGACTCATCCCTACCATTAAGTTGGCCATTTACTTGTTTGTTTTTTGTTCTCTTATTTCTTTGTGTCTGACTTTAATTGTCTTGGTATAGCACTCCCTTCAGAACTTCTTGAAGAGCTGATCTGGTGTTAGTAAATTTTCTCAGGTTGTGTTTATCTGAGAATTTTTTATTTTTTCATCCCATATGATAATCTAGCTGGGTATTGTATTTTTGGCAGAAATTGTTTTTCACTTAACAC
>NW_006202248.1:521-824 GCF_000334495.1 Tupaia belangeri chinensis
GTGTTGGTCAATCTGGCTATGATCTGCCTTGGAGAAGATCTTCTTGGGTTGATTCTATTTGAGGTCCTTTGTATTTCTTGGGTCTGGGTAGTTGAATGCCTCTCGAGGTTTGGAAAGTTTTCTTCCAAAAATGAACAGAGCACCTCAGATGCAGATGTCTGTTGCAATACCCCTGTTCTTACTAGCTATGGGCCGGGGAGCTGAGTTGGAAGAGGGTGGCTACAACTTGGGGCTGCTCAGACCTCATGTTGGTACTAGAAATGACCAGTCTTTTTTTCTTACTCCAGCAACTGAATGATAAAA
>NW_006202249.1:0-868 GCF_000334495.1 Tupaia belangeri chinensis
ACTCCCTGGGAGTCCAGTGACATAGCCATTTCGCCAACTGTTGGTCCCCTGTTTCTGAATCTTATTAAAATTCTTGTTACTTTTAACTACCATTTTTTCATATTTTAAAGTTTTAGGAGTTTTCATTTTACATCTATTTTAGCAAGCGAAGAAGACAAGGAAAGCCATAGAAAGATCTCATGATACTATTATCTAGCCTTACTTCAAAACTTTAAAACTAAGCCTATGTAAGTTATAGATTTGAATTCAAAATTGGAGGGGAGGAAGAAGGGGAAGCGACTACTTAATTGTTCTGGATGTCATGGGAGGATGATGCAACTCTCCTGAAATCAGATATTGGTAATGTCTGCACAACGCTAAATAAACAAAACACACTCAATTGTAAAGTGTAAAATGGTTAATATGTTGAATTTTATGACCTGTGAATCTATCTCAATAAAAAAGATTTTTGAAAACAAACTTTAAACCTTTATTGCCCATATTTTTATTTTACTAGTTTGTGTTTGAAATGTAACAGTTTGAAATAATAGACACTAAATTAGCAGAAAGAGGCCAGTCAGTGGTGCAGCAGTAATGTAACATTTTATGATGTTCAACTCATTTAAGTATGTCTTAACGCAAGCCCCAAGGTCTTCCTGTATGAGCTGGTTGTACACACGTGCCTCTGATCCAGGCTAGCTGGAGCTGAGGGCGATCATGGCCTTAGGACCCTGTTTGGGATGCCTCTCTCTCTCTCTCTTTCTCTCTCTCTCAGCCCTCTTGGAAGAAAAAAAGTAAATGCATATGTTTTTAACAGAAAGAAAAGTTGAAATGAATGGAAAAGTCACAAAAAGTTGGATCAGTACTTTGGATTGCCCTAGGAATGCAA
>NW_006202250.1:0-5027 GCF_000334495.1 Tupaia belangeri chinensis
TAATTACAAACATTTACTCAATTTACATTTACTTAATTTTTGTCTCTAACTATTAAGTTATTTATAGAAACAAGGTATTTATTTAAGGTGTTTTTCTTCAAAGAAAAGTAAAACCAGGCTAGTCTTACATTAGCTAGCCTCATTTCATCTAGAGGTTGAACCATTAGACACCATAGATTTTCCCAATGTTTCCAAAGTTTTTCTTTTTCTCTGGGATGTGATTCCTAAACACGTGTTGCCCAAGGGTTTAGGATTTACCTGTGTGTGAGCAACATATTTTGAGACAACACCACTGATAAGGCTATACAGACTAGGCACAAAATACTCTTCTCCTAACCAGTTTAGCAAGCTTTGATTTTCCCAGGTGGGTAATCTGGTGTACCTGATCTATGATGACTCCGTCAAGGGCCTCAGGGACTATTGGCAATATTTGGTAACAGCAACTGTTTGTGGGGCATTTTTTTTTTTCTTCTCCTGAGTGTAGGAGTGTGAGGACAGGAGGACAGAATCCCGGCCGCTACAAGAACTTTTAGTTGCTGATAGAGATGTCTCCCCTCCGGCTAGGTCTTATAATTTTCTCTCTTGTCACATGGTCAGCCAAACTGTTTACTACTGTTTTCTTTTATTCTTTTATGAGTGTACTTTTGGAAATAACCTTAACCTCTGATTTAGACAGAAATTAATCTTGGTCACTTTAAGGGTTACCTGAGGCTTGTCCAGTGAGATTGTCAGATATCCAAAGGGAACCAATAGCATCTTGGGCCCCATCAATCCTCAATTTCAAAGGCCAGCATGAACTTTAGAAGTCCCTGCCCCTTCAGAGCTCAGTGCATTCTATCTCATCTCTAGTGACCAACTCCACACTGGAGACAAGGTTCCAGTGGAGGACATGTGGATGCCAGTCATGGGCATTGTTCAGTGCCTGGGCTTCCAGCATTGGAAACAGAATTTCTTCTGAGGCAGAGGCGCTGATCTGGGCCATTTCCAGCTCCTGCCGTCAGAAGTTTCCAGCCTTCAGGATTACCATGAATGACTACTGGGTGCCGTTAAAGTGAGAGTTAAATAAAAGGTTAAGGTGCCTTGCCAATATTGTTATAACACTTCTCTGAGTTATTTGGGAACTTTTCTGATATCTATTCTAAATTGTCCCTACACTGAGAAGTGAACCTAAGTTTTAATAGATCCTACAAGGAATGGCTGAGTACTGTCAGGAGGGCAAAGGCCAGTTTACAGGTTTTACAAGGCATCTGCCTTATTACCTATACAGAAGCCCTAGCTAGAGAATGCTGTCTTAATTTAAATTCTTGTTTTTCTAGCTAGACCTCTTGATCATTTAACAGGCGTAACTAAAAGAAACAGAAGGAGCACAAGGAGGCAAGGGGTTGGAGGGAGGAAGCAGCCTGGAGCTCTAGCCTTAATTTGTCTCACCCCATTCCTTGAGACTTCTACCCTATTAAGCTGTTAGACAGGAGTTTTCTAGCTTTTGTCCCAGATATACATAGGCTCAATTTTTAATAACTGCCCATGCTTATTTTTTCCTCTTTCACCTTGGGAAATTTGATGTCTTCAGAGGAGCTATTAGGCTTGTAAAAACAGTATTTCATATATATCTGTATTGATCAAAATTTTTGACTTTTGGCAACCTTAACTTTTGGCATATATCAGCAGCTCATGAACATGTACAAATGACAACAAAATTTGTTTAACAACTTTTCAATGTAAAACTGAACAATCTTACTAATAGACCCTCTCAATATTTCTTATAAAATTTACAGACCAATAATAGGAATAACTAAATTATGTTAACTTAACAACAACAATTATAAGGAGGACTCAGAGGGAACCAGGCAATAATGTTTCCATGAGTCCATGTTTAACATTGCATTTATATCCCTTTATACTAGGTTTTTTTTTTTTTTTTTGAGAGGTTTTTGCTATAGGGCGCATGTGCTTGCCAGACAGACAGAGACAGAGAGACAGAAAGTGAGAAATCACCCCTCAGGGAGGATGGCTACATCACAATCCCTTCTCCTCCATTCTCCTCTCAGAACTTTGGGCACACACACACACACCTGGAGTAAGTTTAAGCCACCAGGTCCGGGACTCGAACCGCAATCAACTACGTGGGAGTCCAGTGACATAGCTATTATGCCAACTGTTGGTCCCTATACCAGTTTTACCTCTTTAACTCAGGTGAATTGCATTGGCTACTTGACATGCAATTTTGTCAAACATTTTCTTTTCTTTGGTTAATTTTGGCTTAACAGTTTAGAAAATCAGTTTACATAAAAAAAATGAAGATTTTACCCAGTTAAGTTATTAGATTTCTTTAGAAAACTGTACTTGTAAGAGTACATTTTCTTTCCATTCTCGTTGTGAATTTCCTTAAGGACATAACATTAGGATTATAGCCATAGTTAATGCTCTGACAAAAATTCATAACTGACAAAGATATTTGGCTATATATAACTAGTTTAATATAATAGCCTACCATTAATTCCTGGGAATCTCAAATTATTTTGAAACACAAACCATACATAGACATATAACTATATAACATATTTATACATATAACTCCAATAAAATGCCAAGAAAATTAGAATTACTTAATTTGACAATGTTTCCATTTTTATCCAACGTATAAACAATAATCCTGATTGGTTTAACAACTCCCTTTTGGATATTTCAGGGGCCCTCTGTAAACATCCAAGAGTTACCTCGAGGTCAAAGATCCTCTGTTGGCACTAAAACTAGAGCCAGAAAAAGCTAGTCATGAATTCATTTCCCTGTTAGATATTCACTATGTAAAATGCAACACACAACACATAAATACTAGCTGTTTCATTAAACCAACCATATTAAGATAAACATGATGTTGCTTAATTAAAACATAGACAAAATATGTGTTGGAAATTATGAAGACTTTCACCTATTAATATTTTTCTTTCATTACATTTGAAGCCAGCTCACTCACTAAAGTTATATGAACTTGAAAAACATTTAGACTAATTTCTTTGAGTGCTCCTTTTATAAACCTAATTAAATAGAATTCTTTAAGGCTTTTTTCACACAGACATACAACATGTAGTATGTAACATGACATATTACATGTATAGATTCACACACACATCAGTATTATAAGAGCCAATTTCCCTGGGGTTACTTTGACATTAATACTCTTTAGAGTAATCCCCATTCTTGAAATTTTTAATTATACACTTTAGGATGGTGGATTTTTAACTTTTTGTTGCCTATACCATTAGAGTTTTTATAGCATAAATATTCCTGATATTTCTACCCCTTTTAAGTGTGATGTTTTCAAAAGGCCCTCTCAGTTTTTGGATGGAGAGTTTGATGCCATAATTACAATTCTCCACAAATTCCTCATTGACATGCTTAAGCATGCATTCTAAGGGACTTTAAAGGAGCTTTTCTGGCCTTCCATGATTTCTAAAAAAGCAAATATGCTCTTTGGTCAGGATGTATCCTGGGGCACTCCGGAACCATCTTGTCTCCACCCATACCTCCTATGGTCACAAGACAACTCCCAGTGATAGTGCTGTGACTGTAGGGAACACCAATTCTTGAAGAACCTCTTGATGTGCGAGGTCAATATCCTCAATTGACAAAGAAGGGGGATAGAACCAAGCAATATTTTCCAGGAGGGTATGGAGGAAATAATTAAAGCAACAGTAAAAAAAAAAGAAACTTATACAAAAAGATCCCAAAATACCCAGGGACTCAAACCCTGATTTACCACAAACTGTCTAAGGGCTAGGAGGGTACTCAAACCCCTTACCATCTAGCCCCTGGATTCCAGCACATCTGGTGGAATCTAAGTAGGGGTTCTATAACCACATCCAGTCTGTCTGAATTCAGCCACCTGAGGAGGGACTGAAACCCTCGACCCAGCAAGTCAGATTTCAGGGAGCTTTCCCTTTCCAATCCCATACTCACCGGTTTGTCTTCCAAGAGGCAGGACAGGAAGATCCAAAGTAATGCCTCCAGAGGTCTTACATTAGAACTCCACAATTTTTGGAATAGTCAGTGTCTCTCATCCGGCTGTCAACAATCCCAAAAGGTGGCTCCGGGGACCTGGGAAATCTCAGGTGGTGCGCCTCCTCTAGAGCATCCTCTGGGTAGCTGGCAGCCAGCCCAAGCAAGGCCGTTATCCTGGGATGCCTTATCCAAGTACTTAGTAGGTACTTACCTTGCTGGGGCCTCCAAATGTTATAGTCTAATCAGTGAGAAATAAGAGGACATCCAGACATAGCCAAATTTATTGGAGTTTATTGATTAAGCCGGCAGCATACCAAGGAACTCATGTCTCTCAAAACTTCGCAGCCCTGTGTGAAAGGAGAAGGGAGCTTATATGGGCCAAAAATTCACAATCTTTTCAGGAATGATGTCATGATTAACAAGGACAAGGTGCGGTGGGCTTGGAAAGGTAGGGAGTAGGGTTTTACAATGTAAAAGCAAAAGCACTTTACAGAAGCAGAACAAGCAGTTTAATCATCCCTAAAGGTATGTTCCATCCCTACCTAAACACAATGGAATCTTAATGGTCTTCATGGCTCAGGACAACAGTCCTCTTATTTTTTCTGAAATGTTAATGAGTTACCACAATTCTTTTTCTAGGTTTTTGTTTTTGTTTCCTTCAACTTTCAAGCATCGAATTGAAGCAAGAAGGTTAGGGAAACATGTTTCATGTCTGTTTCTATTTCATTTTTTGGTTAAGAAGAGGAAAAAAAAACCCTCAGATAACTCCTCTTCCTTTTTCCTTGACACTTGTATCATTCAGTTTATCAAATGTCTGAGTATCAAGGTCAAAACCAGGTTATCACACAACTTCTCTGTCATTTCTTGATAAAGATATAATGGACTGATACTACTCTTCTTAGAAAGAATGCCAGTTTGGAAACATGTGAATATTGCCAGAAAAAAAAAAACAGTATTTTTTATACAAAGATTAGAAGCCAGGCACATTGGGACCAGCAGTTAGTGTAATGGCTATGTCGCTGGACTCC
>NW_006202251.1:0-12501 GCF_000334495.1 Tupaia belangeri chinensis
GGAGTCTGTGGAAGCAGTCCTCTTGGCTTCGGTGCGACAGATCTACAGGCTAATTTTAACAGTGGTAGGAGTAACCAGTACAACTATGTGAGGCCCCATCTAGACTAGTTGGAGGGGCTCCTCTCTTTTAGTTGTTTTACTGTATATAATGTTTGAAGATAGTACAATTAGCTTTAGAACATTAACTTGATTAATTTTTGTAACTCTTTCTTAGACTCATAACTCAAACCTTCAACGACATGGTTTAGACCATTTAGTTTTTGTCAGTTTTTTCTTCTGTTCTGAGATAGCCATTCTATCTTAAGACAAAAACTTTACTACACAAAATTCCTTCTATTTACCCTTTTTCCATTAGAAGTACATTTTTACAGTCACAACCCTTCTTTCATTTTTATCTCTTTTATTTATTTATTTATTTATTTTAGCTATAGGGCATGTGCGCTCGCCAGGAAGACAGAGACAGAGAGACAGAAAGCGAGAAATCACCCCCCAGGGGGAATGGCCACACCACAATCCCTTCTCCTCCATTCTCCTCTCGGGGTCTTGGGGACGCATGCACACGCACCCGGCGTGAGTTTTAAGCCACCGGGTCCGGGATGCGAACCACGGTCGACTACATGGGAGTCCAGCAACATAGCCATTACGCTAACTGCTGGTCCCTTATTTTCTTTGTTTTTATCTTTACAAATTTAAGCTTTAAAATTACCTTAATTTAACAGACAAGTTTAATTACAAACATTTACTCAATTTACATTTACTTAATTTTTGTCTCTAACTATTAAGTTATTTATAGAAACAAGGTATTTATTTAAGGTGTTTTTCTTCAAAGAAAAGTAAAACCAGGCTAGTCTTACATTAGCTAGCCTCATTTCATCTAGAGGTTGAACCATTAGACACCATAGATTTTCCCAATGTTTCCAAAGTTTTTCTTTTTCTCTGGGATGTGATTCCTAAACACGTGTTGCCCAAGGGTTTAGGATTTACCTGTGTGTGAGCAACATATTTTGAGACAACACCACTGATAAGGCTATACAGACTAGGCACAAAATACTCTTCTCCTAACCAGTTTAGCAAGCTTTGATTTTCCCAGGTGGGTAATCTGGTGTACCTGATCTATGATGACTCCGTCAAGGGCCTCAGGGACTATTGGCAATATTTGGTAACAGCAACTGTTTGTGGGGCATTTTTTTTTTTCTTCTCCTGAGTGTAGGAGTGTGAGGACAGGAGGACAGAATCCCGGCCGCTACAAGAACTTTTAGTTGCTGATAGAGATGTCTCCCCTCCGGCTAGGTCTTATAATTTTCTCTCTTGTCACATGGTCAGCCAAACTGTTTACTACTGTTTTCTTTTATTCTTTTATGAGTGTACTTTTGGAAATAACCTTAACCTCTGATTTAGACAGAAATTAATCTTGGTCACTTTAAGGGTTACCTGAGGCTTGTCCAGTGAGATTGTCAGATATCCAAAGGGAACCAATAGCATCTTGGGCCCCATCAATCCTCAATTTCAAAGGCCAGCATGAACTTTAGAAGTCCCTGCCCCTTCAGAGCTCAGTGCATTCTATCTCATCTCTAGTGACCAACTCCACACTGGAGACAAGGTTCCAGTGGAGGACATGTGGATGCCAGCATTGGAAACAGAATTTCTTCTGAGGCAGAGGCGCTGATCTGGGCCATTTCCAGCTCCTGCCGTCAGAAGTTTCCAGCCTTCAGGATTACCATGAATGACTACTGGGTGCCGTTAAAGTGAGAGTTAAATAAAAGGTTAAGGTGCCTTGCCAATATTGTTATAACACTTCTCTGAGTTATTTGGGAACTTTTCTGATATCTATTCTAAATTGTCCCTACACTGAGAAGTGAACCTAAGTTTTAATAGATCCTACAAGGAATGGCTGAGTACTGTCAGGAGGGCAAAGGCCAGTTTACAGGTTTTACAAGGCATCTGCCTTATTACCTATACAGAAGCCCTAGCTAGAGAATGCTGTCTTAATTTAAATTCTTGTTTTTCTAGCTAGACCTCTTGATCATTTAACAGGCGTAACTAAAAGAAACAGAAGGAGCACAAGGAGGCAAGGGGTTGGAGGGAGGAAGCAGCCTGGAGCTCTAGCCTTAATTTGTCTCACCCCATTCCTTGAGACTTCTACCCTATTAAGCTGTTAGACAGGAGTTTTCTAGCTTTTGTCCCAGATATACATAGGCTCAATTTTTAATAACTGCCCATGCTTATTTTTTCCTCTTTCACCTTGGGAAATTTGATGTCTTCAGAGGAGCTATTAGGCTTGTAAAAACAGTATTTCATATATATCTGTATTGATCAAAATTTTTGACTTTTGGCAACCTTAACTTTTGGCATATATCAGCAGCTCATGAACATGTACAAATGACAACAAAATTTGTTTAACAACTTTTCAATGTAAAACTGAACAATCTTACTAATAGACCCTCTCAATATTTCTTATAAAATTTACAGACCAATAATAGGAATAACTAAATTATGTTAACTTAACAACAACAATTATAAGGAGGACTCAGAGGGAACCAGGCAATAATGTTTCCATGAGTCCATGTTTAACATTGCATTTATATCCCTTTATACTAGGTTTTTTTTTTTTTTTTTGAGAGGTTTTTGCTATAGGGCGCATGTGCTTGCCAGACAGACAGAGACAGAGAGACAGAAAGTGAGAAATCACCCCTCAGGGAGGATGGCTACATCACAATCCCTTCTCCTCCATTCTCCTCTCAGAACTTTGGGCACACACACACACACCTGGAGTAAGTTTAAGCCACCAGGTCCGGGACTCGAACCGCAATCAACTACGTGGGAGTCCAGTGACATAGCTATTATGCCAACTGTTGGTCCCTATACCAGTTTTACCTCTTTAACTCAGGTGAATTGCATTGGCTACTTGACATGCAATTTTGTCAAACATTTTCTTTTCTTTGGTTAATTTTGGCTTAACAGTTTAGAAAATCAGTTTACATAAAAAAAATGAAGATTTTACCCAGTTAAGTTATTAGATTTCTTTAGAAAACTGTACTTGTAAGAGTACATTTTCTTTCCATTCTCGTTGTGAATTTCCTTAAGGACATAACATTAGGATTATAGCCATAGTTAATGCTCTGACAAAAATTCATAACTGACAAAGATATTTGGCTATATATAACTAGTTTAATATAATAGCCTACCATTAATTCCTGGGAATCTCAAATTATTTTGAAACACAAACCATACATAGACATATAACTATATAACATATTTATACATATAACTCCAATAAAATGCCAAGAAAATTAGAATTACTTAATTTGACAATGTTTCCATTTTTATCCAACGTATAAACAATAATCCTGATTGGTTTAACAACTCCCTTTTGGATATTTCAGGGGCCCTCTGTAAACATCCAAGAGTTACCTCGAGGTCAAAGATCCTCTGTTGGCACTAAAACTAGAGCCAGAAAAAGCTAGTCATGAATTCATTTCCCTGTTAGATATTCACTATGTAAAATGCAACACACAACACATAAATACTAGCTGTTTCATTAAACCAACCATATTAAGATAAACATGATGTTGCTTAATTAAAACATAGACAAAATATGTGTTGGAAATTATGAAGACTTTCACCTATTAATATTTTTCTTTCATTACATTTGAAGCCAGCTCACTCACTAAAGTTATATGAACTTGAAAAACATTTAGACTAATTTTTTTGAGTTCTCCTTTTATAAACCTAATTAAATAGAATTCTTTAAGGCTTTTTTCACACAGACATACAACATGTAGTATGTAACATGACATATTACATGTATAGATTCACACACACATCAGTATTATAAGAGCCAATTTCCCTGGGGTTACTTTGACATTAATACTCTTTAGAGTAATCCCCATTCTTGAAATTTTTAATTATACACTTTAGGATGGTGGATTTTTAACTTTTTGTTGCCTATACCATTAGAGTTTTTATAGCATAAATATTCCTGATATTTCTACCCCTTTTAAGTGTGATGTTTTCAAAAGGCCCTCTCAGTTTTTGGATGGAGAGTTTGATGCCATAATTACAATTCTCCACAAATTCCTCATTGACATGCTTAAGCATGCATTCTAAGGGACTTTAAAGGAGCTTTTCTGGCCTTCCATGATTTCTAAAAAAGCAAATATGCTCTTTGGTCAGGATGTATCCTGGGGCACTCCGGAACCATCTTGTCTCCACCCATACCTCCTATGGTCACAAGACAACTCCCAGTGATAGTGCTGTGACTGTAGGGAACACCAATTCTTGAAGAACCTCTTGATGTGCGAGGTCAATATCCTCAATTGACAAAGAAGGGGGATAGAACCAAGCAATATTTTCCAGGAGGGTATGGAGGAAATAATTAAAGCAACAGTAAAAAAAAAAGAAACTTATACAAAAAGATCCCAAAATACCCAGGGACTCAAACCCTGATTTACCACAAACTGTCTAAGGGCTAGGAGGGTACTCAAACCCCTTACCATCTAGCCCCTGGATTCCAGCACATCTGGTGGAATCTAAGTAGGGGTTCTATAACCACATCCAGTCTGTCTGAATTCAGCCACCTGAGGAGGGACTGAAACCCTCGACCCAGCAAGTCAGATTTCAGGGAGCTTTCCCTTTCCAATCCCATACTCACCGGTTTGTCTTCCAAGAGGCAGGACAGGAAGATCCAAAGTAATGCCTCCAGAGGTCTTACATTAGAACTCCACAATTTTTGGAATAGTCAGTGTCTCTCATCCGGCTGTCAACAATCCCAAAAGGTGGCTCCGGGGACCTGGGAAATCTCAGGTGGTGCGCCTCCTCTAGAGCATCCTCTGGGTAGCTGGCAGCCAGCCCAAGCAAGGCCGTTATCCTGGGATGCCTTATCCAAGTACTTAGTAGGTACTTACCTTGCTGGGGCCTCCAAATGTTATAGTCTAATCAGTGAGAAATAAGAGGACATCCAGACATAGCCAAATTTATTGGAGTTTATTGATTAAGCCGGCAGCATACCAAGGAACTCATGTCTCTCAAAACTTCGCAGCCCTGTGTGAAAGGAGAAGGGAGCTTATATGGGCCAAAAATTCACAATCTTTTCAGGAATGATGTCATGATTAACAAGGACAAGGTGCGGTGGGCTTGGAAAGGTAGGGAGTAGGGTTTTACAATGTAAAAGCAAAAGCACTTTACAGAAGCAGAACAAGCAGTTTAATCATCCCTAAAGGTATGTTCCATCCCTACCTAAACACAATGGAATCTTAATGGTCTTCATGGCTCAGGACAACAGTCCTCTTATTTTTTCTGAAATGTTAATGAGTTACCACAATTCTTTTTCTAGGTTTTTGTTTTTGTTTCCTTCAACTTTCAAGCATCGAATTGAAGCAAGAAGGTTAGGGAAACATGTTTCATGTCTGTTTCTATTTCATTTTTTGGTTAAGAAGAGGAAAAAAAAACCCTCAGATAACTCCTCTTCCTTTTTCCTTGACACTTGTATCATTCAGTTTATCAAATGTCTGAGTATCAAGGTCAAAACCAGGTTATCACACAACTTCTCTGTCATTTCTTGATAAAGATATAATGGACTGATACTACTCTTCTTAGAAAGAATGCCAGTTTGGAAACATGTGAATATTGCCAGAAAAAAAAAAACAGTATTTTTTATACAAAGATTAGAAGCCAGGCACATTGGGACCAGCAGTTAGTGTAATGGCTATGTCGCTGGACTCCTATGTAGTTGACTGCAGTTCGAGTCCCGGACCCGGTGGCTTAAAACACGCTGGGCACATGTGTGTGCGTGCCCAAGATCCTGAGAGGAGAATGGAGGAGAAGGGATTGCAGTGTGGTCATCCCCCTTGGAGGGTGATTGGGTGATTTCTCGCTTTCTGTCTCTCTGTCTCTCTCTGTGGGAGGGTCACAACCGATAAAGCCAAAAAAAAAAAAAAAAAGAAGCCGTACACATTGAAGAGTACTTCACACATACCTAATACTTTCTCTCATAACTTCCCATTTCAAGGATGCCTTTCAGAGGTGTTTGGTTTTGAAATTTCAGGTTGAATATTTTAAAACTTTGTATTTTGATGTTTTGGGTATAGCTTTGAATAAAAGTAGGGGCCTGGCAGGGAGAGTAAGCACTGTTTTCTAGAGATTTTGCCAAGTGTGTGATTGTTCCAAGATCTAGTCACCTCTTCATAGATTTCAAGTAAATAGCCCAAAACTGCAGAAGAAAAGTAACCACAGGGGCCAGCCTGTAGCCTGGTGGTTAAGGGAGATGGATCATACATGGTTGAGTATGATTCACACCTTGACCCTAGAGGCTTGTAAATTTTCCAAATCTCAGGAAGATAGAGAAATGGTAGAGAAGCAATTGTGGCATGATCAAACCCCTTTCAGAGGCAATTTCTCTTCTCTCCCCCTCTCTCTTTGTCTCTCAATATCTCTGGCAAGTGCACATGCCTTCTGGCAATTAAAAAAGTTAAAAAGTAATCGTAAGTATAAACAAGTATAATTATAGACAAATTTTTTGCAGCCGTTTATTTTCTAATGCGAGGCATGTTTCTATACTAATATACAACCAGTGTGGAGCAAAACCAGCAAGTTGAAGAAATACATATACTCAAATAGCAATTTTTATGAAATTTTAAAAGATTCAGAAGAATACTACATATTGTTTGTGGATTTATACATACATAGTAAAAGTACAAAAATGTACTTGGCAATGATTCTCTTCATATTCAGGATTTCTGCAGAGTAGGGGGATGAGATTAGGAAAGCACACAGAAGTTTCATTTGTATCCAATAGTATTTTTGGCAAGTGTGACTGAAATCTAACATATGTGCAAAAAATAAAAAAGAGCACAAATTGTAAGTGTACCTGTGTAACTAGTGCTGTTCTGTAAGTTTTCATTTTTAAGCTGGGTGGTGGGTATGTGAGTGTTGGTTGTATCTATTATCTATACTTTTTGTTTGCCTGAAATATTTGACTCAAAGATTTTTTTTTTCAATTCCACTAGGGCCTCATGTGGTTAGACTACCAACCTTTTGAATTTCCTTCCAGTTGTAAAGGCCTACATAAATTTCAGGGCAAGCAAAATATAGTGGTTATATTGCTGAGCTCCCACATGGCCAACTGAGGTTTGGGTTCTGGACCCAGCAGTTTGAAAATCATGCCGGGCATGTGTGTGTGAGTATTCAAGATCCCAGGAGAATGGAGAAGATGGTATTGTGGTGTGGCCATCCCCACTAAGGGGCAGGGAGTGATTTCTCACTTCCCCTCTCACTGTTTCTATCTTTCTCTCAGCAAGTGCACATGCCCTATAGCAAAAAACTCTTTGAAAAAAATAAATAAAAAACCTATGTGAATTCAATCAAAAATAGGATCTTTAGGCAAAGATAGTTTTAAACCATAATTTTTACAAGTTATAATATGCTATTTGTTCTTTTATATCAAGTAATGTATCAAATTTCAAATATCAAAATATGAAGAACTGTACATACTGAGTTGGATCAGTGGAAGGAAATACAATGCATGTGGAGACAAACCTGCCCTTTTCTTTTCTCAATCGTCTCCTAACCCAGCCAGAAAGTTGATAAGGGGTTTGATTGCCAGTTCCCTGAGAATCTCATCTTCTCCCGATGATGGAAAGGGCAATTATAGGAAAAAGAACCCAGGCTCAGTTATTTCAGTTTGGGTGTTACCAATGCCGCCCTCTGCTGGTAGAAGGCTCAAGTTGCAGGTGACCAGTTGCATTCTTTTCCCTCTATTCAATCAAGGGTATCCCTGATAAACAGGATGTGCGTTGAAATCCATTGTTTACAACTTGCCTAAATTTTCCCATTAACAGAAGCACTGCTTGACATGTTGATTGAGCCCCTCACCCCATCATTTCTCCAAAGCAATAATCAAAACCTACCCATGGGGTCAGCAGATGGCATAGTGGTTATGTTGCTGGACTCCCATGTGGCCATCCAGCGTTCTAGTCCCAGACCTGGTAGCTTGAAAATCATGGTAGATGCATGTGCATGTGTGACCAAAATCCCAGAAAAAGAATGGAGGATAAGGGATTGTGGCATGGCCATTTCCTCAGGGGGTGATTTCTCACTTTCTGTCTCACTATCTCTGTCTCTCTCCAATAAGAACACATGCTCTATGGCAATAGCCCCTTTAAAAACCCCTACCCATGTTTCTTTGAAAAATGTTGTCAATTGGGATCAAGTGTTCACCTGTCTTTCATGTGCAGGGCACTGCAAGGGCTATAAATATGATTTGGAAAGAGATGTTGCCTCTAAGAAAGTTATTCATTGTGCAAAGGGTGATAAGACATTAGCATGAATGATTATGAAAGGCTATCTGAAGTGCCATTTTGTGGAGCTACACACAGGAAACAGTGAAGATTAAAAAGAGGCCGGGGGGGTGGGGAACCAGCAGTTGGCATAATGGCTATGTCGCTGGACTCCCATGTAGTCGACCGTGGTTTGAGTCCTGGAGCCGGTGGCTTAAACTCACGCCGGGTGCATGTGCCTGTGTGCCCAAGATCCCAAGAGGGGAATGGAGGAAAAGAGATTGCGCCATGACCATCCGCCCTGGGGGGTGATTTCTCGCTTTCTGTCTCTCTGTCTCTCTCTGTCTGTCTGGCGCGTGCACATGCTCTATAGCAAAAACCTCTCTTAAAAAAAAAAAAGAGGCAGAGGAGGGGAAAACCAGAGAAACTTTGAAGGAAGCAGCAGTAATTAAGATGAAAGATGGCAGTACAGGGGGCAGGGTGTTTCAAAGAGAGAAAACAACAGGAGCAAAGGCATGGAAGTAGGAAAACGTAGGTCGTGACCTAGAAATGGCAAATGATCTCTCCTGTTGACCAGAATATTGGGGAAAATCCAGATACATAATCCAGATCCTAGGCTATCCTTGCCAGCAAGAACAGAGACAAGTGTTTGGAAATGCTTGGCACTGGACAATGAATTCCCTGATTAGATGGAGCAGGATGTGGGGGCAGGATGTGTGCCCCTCATTCATGTGTTGAAATTTGGTTATATTGCAAAGGTATTAAGAGGGTGGAAACTTAATGACTGTGAGCTTAAGAGATAGAGTCATTGGGAGGTGATTAGGATTAGATAAGGTCATCAGGGTGAGACCCCTATGATTGATCCCTGATGGGTTTACAAGGAGAGAAATGAGACATGACTCACACACACAAACTCTTCCCAGGTGATGTCCTGCACCATCTCAGGACTCTACAAGTAGTCCCCACCAATAAGAACACCCTCACAGTTGCAGCCCTTTGATCTTGGACCTCCAAAACAATGAGCTAAATAAACCTCTTTCTTTATAAATTACCCAGTCTGTGGTATTCAGTTGTTAAAACAGCAAAATGGACTGAAGCAGATGAGGTCCAGCAGATTGAAGGTTGTGAGTTGCTGGGAAAAGGACACTGGGGTCCTGGATAGGTTTGTGGATTTGAACAAGCCCTAGATGAAAGCTAGGAAATAAACAAATAGGAGAAATAAGGAGATTAAAACATACCCCCTCCCCACTTTGTTCTAATCTGTCCTCTTCCCTGTTTTCTCTCTTCCACCTCTGGCCAGCTCAAGCAGGAGACCAGCACTGAAAAAGTGAGAGGCCAAGAAGGGGCAACTCCAGTAGTAGCAGGACTGGTAGAACAGGACAGGGTCCAGGTTCTCTTCTTTGCTTCCTTCACATAACACTGCCTTGTGCTGCTTAAGGGGGCTGTGGTGGTCTTGGTGGTGATGGAGAGTAGTGGGGAGGCGAGAGTAGCCATGGAAGGTAGTGGGTGAAAGGGATTATCTCTTCATTGCTCTTTATCTTTGGAAGTTGTCCTTTGTCCCCACTGGCCCTATCAGACCCTGGACCTACTGTGGGAGAGAAATGGAGAAAGAGGTGGGTATCCTCTAGCCTTGCAGCTAGGTGGCAGTTCCCAGGTAGTGGGGAGAAGTGGTTAGTCATACATACATCAAACAGGCTACCTGCCTCTTTCTTCTACTTAACTAGAGTGAAAGTTTATTGCTATCTGTGACATTCCCTACCTTAGAGGAAAGAAAACCTACTATCACCAGAGAGGCTAAGGAAGAATGAATTTCAAACTCAGTTTGATAACAGCATAGATAATGATTAAATAGCCAGCATTTGTGGAGGGAATGTTATGTGGTAGGCAATGAGCATCTTTTATCTCCTCAAATCCTCACAGTACAAACAGTACTGGATGCTAATCCTGGCATCAAGCCATCCTGAGTTTGAGTCTTAGCCCTACCACTTACTATCTCAAGTACAACACATGACACGGAATTAAAACTCAGTAAATATGGAATAAACATCAATCAAATTACCAACTGATACTGGTAAATAATATTAATAAATGTATCTATTCACACACAGCCCTACAAAGGAAATGCTATTATCATCCTTATATTATAAATGAGGAAATTGAGGCCCCAAGAAGCTAGCCATGGTGGTGCAACACTCCAAGATGTCAAAGCCACATGAGAAGGTCCCAGGCTTGTATCCCAGTGTCTCCCTATGCATCCCAAGCATATGCATGTGCCCATGGCTGGCTCAGGCTAGGAAGTGGACTCTGTTGGGGGTGACTGTCTCACTCCCTCTCTCTCTCTCTCTCTGTGTCATGGAAGAAATAAATAAACTTTAAAAACAAGGCTCCCAAAAAGGAAAAAAAAAAAAGAAGAAGAAGAAGAAGAAGAAGAAACAAACAAAATAATAGAAATGATGCTCCAGGGCCAGTAGGTAGTGTGGTAGTTAAGGTGGCTGGACTCCCACATGGCTAACCATGGTTCAAGTCCCAGACCTGGCAGCTTGCCTTCTCACTTTCCTTTTCTCTCTCTGTCTCTCTCTGGTCAAAGTCAATAAAATAAAATAATGACAATGAATAAAATTAAATAAAATAATTCTCAAAAAAAAAAATGTCCCAGGACCAGCAGTTGGAACAATGGCTATGTAGCTGAACTCCCATGCAGTTGACCACAGTTCCAGTCCTGGACCTGATGGCTTAAAACTCACGCCGGGCGTGTGTGTGTACGTGCCCAAGATCCCGAGAGGAGAATGGAGGAGAAGGGATTGCAGCATGGCCATCCCCCCTGGGGGGTGATTTCTTGTTTTCTGTCTCTCTGTCTCTCTGTCTTTCTGGTGAGCGTTCTCTAAAGAAAAAAAGAAAAGAAAAAAAAAAGATGTCCCAAGGAACTTAAAAATTTTAACAAATTCACCCAGCTACCAAGTGATAGAAATTGAATTCAGAATCAGTTATCAGTACTATAGGGTTCTGTTTTGGATGATGAAAACATTGTGGAAATAGACAGTAGTAACAGTTGCACAACATTTTCGGGAATCAGCAGATAGCATAATGGCTATGTTGCTGGACTCCCACGTAGTCAATCGCGGTTCGTGTCCTGGACCCAGTGGCTTAAAACTCACGCCGGGCGCGTGTGCGTGCACGCCCAAGATCCCGAGAGGAGAATGGAGGAGAAGGGATTGTGGCATGACCATCCCCCCTGGGGCGTGATTTCTCACTTTCTGTCTCTATGTCTCTCTCTGTCTGGCGAACGCACGTGCCCTATAGCAAAAACCTCTCAAAAAAAAAAAAAAAACAGTTGCACAACATTTTAAATGTACTTAATGTCACTGAATTATACACTTAAGAATGACTAAAATGGTAAATTGTGTGTTATGTATACTCTACCCCCACTATACACATACACACAGTTGTCAGAACCTGGGATTTTAACCACCATGATATATATATGGGTCTCCAATGTCAGAACAAGGAGTAGATTTGCAGTCAAAAGCCCTCTGTTCAAATACCACATTTGCTTTTTAAAAATTGTGTTTTCAGTGAATGGCTAAAACTCATCTGGGTTTTCCTGGGCTAAACAGGAGCCAAGTTCCACAGAAATCCCACTCCAAGGAGTTTCATCAATTACAGACACATAGGACTCCATTAGGTTGCTGACTGGCCTTGGAAAGAGAGGGCCTGTGCAACCTTGAGCTCCTTCTCAAAGCAAGTGTGCTCTGAGACAAAGGGAAATGTGGCAGCTACTGGGTGGGAATTCAAAAAGGAAGCAAGATAGCTACTGATAGGAGAACTGGAGGAGGGTTTCTTCGAAAGGGGAAGGAAGGTGAGCTTGTGCTAGTAGAAACCATTTTCAGGGGGAGAAAGCTAGGTAAAGCCAGTGTTTTCACACCCCACAGAAAAACCCACACCACAAGAAATCCTAGTAACTACTCATACTCCTAAAGTGATCACTCTTTGATTCAAGACTCCTAGTAACTACTTTTACTCCTAAAGTGATCACTCTTTGATCCAAGCTTCTTTGTGAAAACAAAACAAAACAAAACAAAACTGAAAGTTCTTCATGACCCTGTCTGGTCCCTGTATGACTTTTCATGACATTCAAAAGAAAGAAGCACTGGGACCAGCAGTCAGCATAATGGCTATGTCGCTGGACTCCCACGTAGTCGACCGTGGTTCGCGTCCCGGACCCGGTGGC
>NW_006202251.1:12678-32357 GCF_000334495.1 Tupaia belangeri chinensis
CAAAAACCTCTCAAAAAAAAAAAAAAAAGAAAGAAAGAAGCACTCATAACAGCTGAGTCTCCTGATATACCATGACACTGTAAGAGAAGATAAGGTATAAGGAAATCCACACCCCCTCCTTCCTCTTTTCCAGACCACAATGGCCTCCCTGCTCAATTTTCCTAAAGCTGTCCCTTCCTTCCTCCTGTCCAGACCACAATCCCCTCCCTGCTCAATTTTCCTAAAGCTGTCCCTAGACTTGAGAAATGGAGAAATAAAACCAGCAGATGCTGCCCTCTATTGGAAAGCCAGGACACATTAGAGGCTGCATACCAGACTCGACTTTTGAGAACTTTTGTGTGTTAATGATTTCTTTTTTTAATTGCTAGATGGTATGTGTGCTAGCTGTCCAGACCACAATCCCCTCCCTGCTCAATTTTCCTAAAGCTGTCCCTAGACTTGAGAAATGGAGAAATAAAACCAGCAGATGCTGCCCTCTATTGGAAAGCCAGGACACATTAGAGGCTGCATACCAGACTCGACTTTTGAGAACTTTTGTGTGTTAATGATTTCTTTTTTTAATTGCTAGATGGTATGTGTGCTAGCCAGAGAGAGTGGAGAGAAAGAGAGAGAAAGAGAAACACTCTCTAATGGGGAGTGGTAACATTATAATCCCTTCTCCTCTATTCCTTCATCTTGTTGGGATTGGAGGCATGCACTCACACTCACCTCTTGTGTTTTTAATGGCACCCGGCCCAAGATTCGAACTGCAGTTGGCCATGTGAGAACTGGTTCCCTTAACCACTAGGCTACGAGACTGGCCTCATGTTCATGTGTATTCATGGTTTGAAGTACATAACATGTTTCTAATAAAAACAATTCATGTAACACAAGTTGGCACAGTGATAAATGCAATGGTATGTGAGGCTGACCCACATGGGAAGGTTCCAGGTTCTCTTCTGGAAACTTTCCTGAGTATGCTGGGCATATGTGATGATCTGGGGCTGCTGAGGCTTGGAGTGGATCGCAATATTAAGACCCTGTTTGGTGTCTCTCTGTCTCTCACACTCATGGAAAAAAATAGATAAAATTAAAAATAAACAATTTGAAGTGGCAGGCTGCCCACAGTGAGTACATTTGTCCCAAGAAGAGGACTTACAGAACACTTTCAGGACAATTTCTCTGCCACCTCTATACAGAATTGAGAGTCCCTATTGCAGCCTTGAGGAAAATCAGAGGATGCTTCACTGTTGTTTGCCCATCCTGGACCCATCACTAAGTGCAGTCTGTCCAGAAAAATAGAATAGTGAAACAACCCAGCTGGGGGCATTGAATGCCTGTGTACATGTGAGTTGTTTGCTTTTAGTTTTGCTATAGGGTGTGTGTGCTTGTTGGAGAGACAGAGAGAGAGACAGAGACAGAGAGGAAGTGATAAATTGTCCCCCAGGGAGGATGGACATATTACCATTTCTTCTCCTGTAGTTTCCTCTCAGGAGATTGGGCATGTATGCACATGGTTCCTGGACATCCCAGGATCTGGGACTCAAACTATGCAGTTGGCCAGATGGGATCCAGTTTCCTTCATTTTAATGCCACCTCCTGGCCTAATGCCCGTGTTCTCAATTTGCCTTCTTTGGCCTCACTTTTGAAGTCTATTTCCATTCGTTTTTGTTCTCTTAGTCCTAGTGGTCTCAGCACATTGGCTTCAAATGCTCCTTCTGCACCATGCCCTATTGTAGCCATGTCCTTCCATCTGGATATCAGCAAGATCCTTCAAATGTTATTCTGTTGGTTTCCCATCAGCCTCATACACTCACCCTCTGCTCATCCCCTTGGACTGTGCTGAGCTAGTCTCTGAGGCTAGGGATACCAGAGACCTACCTGGTATCTTCTCCAAAGCAGTTCTTTATTCTACTCCATGCCCTATGCATTGGTGCCAGGCAAGAAGGCTGTGGAAATATTCTCACAATCATCTTGATCTGTCTCCTCACAGCCGCTGGTGCTGCCACCTGACATCAACGAGAAAAACCCACTAGACTCTGGTTGCTCAGATGCAATTCTAATTGGAGTCACTGGGCTCCAAGGCTTCCAAGGGAGCATTGTATAAGTCATACTCTCTGTCCCTTAGCTGGCAGAATGGCAATATAGTGGGATCTCTTTTGCAAACAAGACTTCGTTGGGATTATGCTGGAGTGCTGTGGACTGTGCTGGAAGTTTTCAGATTTCCAAACTGCGTGTTAAAAAGTTTATTTAGCTCTTCCTTTCAAGAAAGGGAGAGGGGGAGAGAGAAAGAGAGAGAGAGAGATAGCCCAGATCATGGATATGCATGCTGCCTGCTGTACTTACAAAGGTCTCTGGGCAAAAACTTAGAACCTTCCCATATAGGTCAGCCTCTTAGAGCATTGTGTTTTACCACTGCCCCACCATCTGTCCCCTCAAAATTGCTTTAAAAAACATTCCATTGCCTCACTTGTAAAGATATGTGCAATAAAATCTGTAGGAAGCCAGATTAACTTTGACAGTGAAATGAACTGACAGTACAATTCTGTGACGTCTCAAGGGGATCAGTGAGCAACTAATTTCCCAGATCAGCTGAGACTAGAAGTCTCTGAGAGCTTACAGATTTTACCTGAAGCTGAAGGCCTGTCCATGTCTGACCATTACATCAGACACATTACATCAGACACTCCCATGGGGCCCAAGGGAAAGCAGAATTTATAAAGTTGGCTGCCCCCTGGTGTCCACAGAGCAACAGTACAGGCAGGCAAGGCCCCTGCTTTGGTGTGTGGGACTATTCACACCAGGTTCTCCTCACTGAAACTTGTACCCAACACACACAGGGCTGCATCTGACTGAAGGTGAACCTCCTTTTTTTTTTTTTTTTTTTTCAACTTTTTTTGTTTTTTTTTTTTTTTTAACTATTTTGTCTGCCAAAAAGGACTGATTTTTTCCTAATTCTATTTTAGAGATTTCCACATAGCTTGAGATTTCTAATTTCTTTTTTTTTATTTTTTTCTCTTACCATAGAGTGCATCTGCACACCAGAGAAACAGAGTGAAACAGTGAAAGGGAAAGTGAGAAATAATATCCCAAGGAAGATGGTCACACAACAATCCCTTCTGCATTTTCCTCCTGGGATTTTGGGCATGCACAAACATGCAACTGGCATGAGTTTCAGGCTGCCTGGTCTAGGACTTGAACTGCAGTCAACCATGTGGAGTCTAGTACCTTGACTAATACACCATCTGTGGGCCCCAAGATTTCTAATTTCTAAAGGTACCATCGAGACTGCTACCAGCCCTACAAGCTAGACCATGCAGGTGGCATATACCCAATCTCTGGGGACACCACCTTCACTTCTGAAAATTCATTTGTCCTATAAGAATAGCTCAAGGTATGTGTGTGTGTAGAAATGTCCCCATTCTGGAAAATCTTCTAGACTCAGAACATCACAGTCATCCATTCAGCTATCAGCTTCTGTTAGCGCTACCTCCAAAATATACCCCGAATCCATCTATTTCTCTTCATCATCATTCAATTCTGATCCAAGCTAGTAGAATTTCTTGCTAAAATGGTCACAATAGAGAGCCACTGGGGGCTGGGCAGTAACACAGTGGTAAATGTGATGCTCTGCAAAGCTGACCTACACGAGAAGGTTCCAGGTTCATGTCCAAAGACCTCCTTGAATATGCCAGGCACACATGCATGCAGTATCTGAGGCCATCTGAAAGTGGGAGTGAATTGTGGCATCAACACTCTGTTGAGGATTTCTCTCTTTTTCTGTAAACAAACTTGAAAAGAGAAAGAGAGAGAACTACAATGTTCTCCCTGTTCTCACTATTGCCCCTCCACACAGCAGCAAAAATGTCTGTTAAAATGTAAATCAGTTTATGTGACTCCCTTCCAATAGCTTCTCAATGGGCTGAGAATAAAATCCAAACTCCTTTCAAGAAATATTAGGTCCTGGACAATCTGGCCTCTACTTAGCATATCTATTTGTCTCTTACCACTCATGATAATCCAATAGGCTCCAGCAACACTGGGCTTTTTTTTTTTTTTTGAGAGTTTTTTTTGAAAGACAAAGAGAAACAATAAGCAAGAAATCATACGCTAGGGAGGATTGCCACGTTGCAATCCCTTCTCCTCCATTCTCCTCTTGGGATCTTGAGCACGTGCATGCATGCACCTGGAGTGAGTTTAAGCCACCGAGTCTGGGACTCGAACCGTTGTCGACTACATGGGAGTCCAACAACATAGCCATTACGCCAACTGCTGTTCCCAACACTGGGCTTTTTTAAAATTGAAATTTTTATCAAATTAATTACAGAGTCACATTCAGTTGGGAAAACAAATTTCTTGTATATTTTTCCCAATGGCAACATTTGGGAAAATTATAATATCACAACCATGCCTCCATGGTTTCAGATAAGAAGTTCTACTATAATTTGAATTGATGTACCCCCATAGGTAATGAATTGTTTTTCTCCAGTTGTTTTCAAGATATCTTCTTTGTCATTAATTTTAAATTTGTAATAATGGGAGGGGGCAGCAGATGGTGTGGAGGTCAAATAAGTTGGATCTCACATGTCCAACTGTGCAGTTCAAGTCCTAGACCCAGAGACATGAAAATCATGCTGGGTACATGTGTGTTCATGTCCAAAAATCCCAATAAAAGAATGGAGAAGGTACTGCAATGTAGTCATTCTCCCTAGGGGGTGATTTCTCACAACCTCAGCCCAACCAGGGTCTCTCCCCCTCTCTCCCCACATGCCCTATAGCAATTTCTTTATACAATTTAATTATGATGTTCTTGGAATGAATTCTTTTGGATTTATCCTGTCTGGAAATTGCTCAACTTCTTACATCTGTAGGTTTGTGCCTTCCACCAAATTTGGGGAGTTTCCAAGTATTATTATTTTTTTCTTTTTTTGGAGAGGTTTTTTTGCTATAGGGCACATGTGCTTGCCAGAAAGACAGAGAGAGACAGAGAGACAGAAAGCAAGAAATCACCCCCCAGAATGGATGGCCATGCCACAGCCCCTTCTTCTCCATTCTCCTCTCAGGATTTTGGACACACAGGCACATGCACCTGGCGTTAGCCGCTGGGTCCGGGACATGAACTGTAGTCGATTACGTGGGAGTCCAGCAACATAGCCATTACACTAACTGCTGGTCCCAAGTATTATTTTTTTCAGATATTCTTTCAGCCCCCTTGCTTTCTCCTTTCTTTCTGATACTCTGATAATATGAATATTAAATCTTTTGTTGTTGTCTCACAAGTGCCTGAGTCTCTGCTTATTTAATTCAGTATATATTCTCTCTGTTAATAAGAGTAGGTAAATTCTTTTTTTTCTTTATTTTGCTAGAGGGCCCATGCACTCACCAGAGAGAGAGACAGAGAGAGAGAAGGAGAAAACATCCCCCCAAGGGACATGGTCATACCGCATTCCCTTCTCTATTTGTCCATTCTCTCAGGATTTTGTGCATGCATGCACATGTGCCCTGCATGTTTCTCAAGTTGCTGGGGCCAGTATTAGAACCACAGTGTTAGCCATGTGGGATCTGGCCGTCTGCTGCCCTATCAGGCTATGGAACTGGTCTAGCATTAAATAAATTATATTGATCAAGATCACTGATTCTATCCTGTCATCTCTACTATTGAGCACACCCATCTATCCAGTAAGTTTTTCATTTTTGCTATAAATTTTCAGTTCTATAATTTCTTTTTTTTTTCTTCAGAGACAGACTTTTCTATAGGAGGTGTGTGCTCATCAGAGAGACAGAGACAGAAAGCAAGAAATGACTCCCCAGGGGGGAATGGCCACACTGGAATTCCTTCTCCTCCATTCTTCTCTTAGGATCTTAGGTAGGCATGCACATGCATCCAGTGTGAGTTTTAAGCTGCCAGGTCCTGAACTTGAACCCCGTTGATTACATGGGAGTCCAGCAATGTAGCCATTATGCCATCTGCTGGTCCCCCGGAATTTTAGCCATTATGCCATCTGCTGGTCCCAGTTCTATAATTTCTACCTGGTTCTTTATTAACTTCTATTTATTTATGGCAATTTTCCAATTATTTTACCATTTGTTTCAGAAGAATTGCAATACACACACACATACATATATATTTTAGGTTTTTGTTATAGGGTACATGCAATAGCTAGAGAAAGACAAGAGAGAGAAAATGAGAAATCACCCCCCAAGGAGGATGGCCACGCCGCAATCCTTTCTCCTTTCAGGATTTTGGGCATGCATGCACACCCGCCCTGCATGATTTCGAAGCCACTGGGTCTGGCACTCAAACCCTGGAGTTGATCACGTGGGATCCAGTGCCTTAACTGCCACACCACCTGTTGGCCCCAGTTGATTGTATTTTCAACAACAAATTGTCTTTTGGTATCCTTAGTGACTTTCAGTTATATTTTGAACACTTGTCTATTATGTTAGGAGACTATATAAATCTTTTGATTTATTAAGCAGTCATCCCTAGGTTTAGCATAGCATACAGATTCTAGCCTACTTTTATGGGTTGTGATTGCAATGGTAGCTTAATATTCAAAGTCTATGAAGTATCATTTTGATCTGCTTAACTAGGCTGCCGTCTGGTGCTCAGACTGGGGTCAGGGAACACCAGGCTGATATCCTGAGCTAAAGCAAGGTTTAGGCCTTTCTCTATTAAGTAGAGTTGCGAGATGCTTTGTTGTTCTGCCATTTCTCCAGGGACCCCAAACCAATTAGTCTTCTCCTTACCACCATTCAAAATCCTCTTTGGTTGTCTCTTGTGCCTTTTCATAATTTATAGTACTCTTTTTGTTTCTTATTTTTCCAGAGGGCAAATACACCTACCAGAGAGAAAGAGAGAGGGAGAAAGCACTCTTCAATAGAATGAGGTCACATCACAATCCCTTCTCCATTTCTCTATCCTAAGAATTTTGAGCATGCACACACACATGCCTAGTATGTTTTTCAAACCGCCAGGGCTGGGATTTGAGCCACATGATTGGCTATGTAAAATCTATTTCCCTTAACCATGAGGCCATGGGGCCAGTCCTGTAGTAATCTGGAGTAAAGAAAAATAATGGGTCAAGGACCAGCAGATGGCATAATAATGGTTATGTCTCTGGACTCCACGTGATTAACTGTGGTTTGACTCCCAGACCCAGCAGCTTAAAACTCATGGCAGATATGTGTGAGTGCGTGCCCAAAATCCTGAGAGGAGAATTGAGGAGAGAGAAGGGATTATGGCATGGCATTCCCTCCTGGGAAGCGGTGATATCTTGCTTTCTGTCTGTCTCTCCACACCCTATAGCAAAAATCTCTCTTAAAAAGATAATAATAATGGGTCTTTTCAGTCTCATCCAGATCAGACATTTCTCTAGCCTTTTTTATTTTTATTGTTTTTGTTGCAAGACAAACTTTCTAACCAGGAGAGATTTCACTTTAATATTCCCTTTGTCTAGAATGCTCTTCCTAGAAATCTTTGAATGTTTGACTATTAGTCTGTTTAAATACTATCTCAGAGAGACTTTCTCTGCCACCTTATCTAACATAGCCTCCTGAGACCACCCCCACTCCACTCAATTGTTTTGATCAAGTTATTCTGTTTTGTTTTCTTTGTTTGTACTTGATACATTAAGAAATCACCTCTTTGTCAGTTTTATGATTTATTATCTGTCCCCACCATCCCAAATGTAAGCTTAAAGACAGAAGATTCTGGTTCATCTTGTTCATTGGGGTGTCACTCAGTGCTTAGATTAGTACCTGAGAGAAAATAGGCTCTCAGTACATGTTTGGTAAATGAATGTATATACCCAGCCCCAACTAAATTAACCAAGGTGATCTGGCACAGGTATCAGACAGATGTCCATGGCCACTGCCAGCAGACTGATAGGCTGAGACATCTAAGGTGTGGAGTATAGAGGTGATCTGCTCTAGTATAGTGGATAATTGGCTCCAAATACGCTCTGCAGGGATATCTGGCAGGTCCACACTTGGCATTCTCTGATATGCTTGTACCTAGGCTAAGGCCAGGAAAAGACAAGACAGAGAGAGAAACTAAGAAATTTACTAGTGAAACCCCTCTGGGCGTGGTGGGACGGCCACACCACAATCCATTCTCCTCCAGTCTCTTCTCAGGTGCACACATATCTGGTGTGTTTTTCAAGTTGCTGGGTCTGGCCCGGGCATGTGAGATGCAGCACTTTAACCACCATGCCACCTGCTGGCCCATCATGTCTCATTATTGTTACAGTTTCCGGATTTAGTATAGATTCCAACTTATAATAAGCCTCTAATAAATGACCATAATGCTCATCTCAAAATAACTTCCTCCTCTCCCGGCCACAGCACCATCTTAGGGATGATAGACACTGTCAGAAAAAATGGCCCAATATATTCTGTTTTAGCCTTTCATCCATGTCAACCTCTACTACCTTTCTCTTCTGGGGCCCTTCCCTAAGAAAATATCAGCAAACTGAAGCTTCACTTCCCTTGAAAAGAGTGACCTGAGCACTAGAGATGGAGGGTAGCTCAAAGAGTAATAGTGCTATTTCCTTCCAGCTCATTAAACCATTGGAGCAGCTTCAAACACATTCTAACAACTTGCTTGTGGCAGCCATGGAGCAACGCTGCTCAGATTTCCCTTTAAGAGAACACCTGTCATATGGAGCTCAGTTAGCTGACAGTTTCCAGCTGTAGCATCTTTATGACTTGCCTCATCTTTTGAGTTGAGGCCATATACCTCCTGGACTGCCCCCAGATAATGACTGAACATGATGGGAATGAGTGGGGCTTAACATTTCTGGCCAGTGCAGGATACCTTTGTGGGCAATCTTTCTATTTGACCCTCTTGTTGGGTTAACTGATATTTCTCAGAGTTGTATCACAATCTAAGGTTCTTCCTACCCAATCTTTCTTCTCCCTCCTCTTTAACAGGGGTCATACCTGCAGGTAGTGTGAAGTCTTTATCTGCTTACTTCTGCTTCCTATCTGCCTTTTTTCATTCGTTCATTCATTCATTCATTTATGTATTTACTATAGGGCATTGCATGAGAGAAAGAGAGAGAGACAGAGAAAGTGAGAATTCGCTCCCCGAAGGAATGACCATGCCACAATCCCTTCTCCTCCATTCTCCTCTTAGAATTTTGGGTATGAGCATGCACATGCCCAACATGTTTTTCAAGTCACTGGGTCCGAGACTCGAACCACAGAATCAGCTATGCTGGATCCAGCCCTCTTAACATCCATAATACTTGCTGGCCTGTGCCTTTGTCTTTTATTGGTCTTATCCCCATTAAAATCTCTTTTGTTCCTCACTCTCTTTTGGTATCCACTTACCAGAGGAATCAAAATGGCATTTCCTCAACTCTTTCTGGATTTTACGGTCTCTGTCTCTAAAATTCCTCCAGATACTACATTGATTCATGATATTCTCTTACAGGCTCTTTGATGCTGACACCGTGATTTGGATAATCGTCTCAGGGGCCACAGAATTTTCTTTCAGACGAAAGCATTATCTGATATTTGCTCTCCCATTCCATGTATTGTGATCACCAGTGTGGTCTAAATATTTAACATTGGGTTGGTGGACAGAAACCTTAGGTTTCCTTAGAAGCTCCTAGTTCTGGCACTAATTAGCATTTGACTTGTTTATTCTGTATCTTAGTTTTCCCATGTATAAAATTAAAAAAACTTGGACTGAATGATCTTTAAGGTGCTTTACGAGAGTTTTTGTTTTGTTTTATTTTATTTGTTTTTCTTCTATTTGTTTGTTTCATTTAATTTTGCTAGAAGATATGTGCGCTTGCCAGAGAGAAAGACAGAGAGAGAAAGGAAGAGGCAGATAGCACTCCCAGTGGAGTGTGATCATTCTGAAATCCATTATCCTCCATTTCTCCATCCTGTGGGACTTTAGGCATACACACACGTGTGCCTGGTATGTTTTTTAAGCCACTGGGACTGGGATTTGATCCATTCAAAACACATGTTGGCCTAGTAGGATCAAGCTCTCTTAACCAGTATACTGTGGACCTGCCTGTTTGTTTTTCTAGAGACTGACCATGTTGCCTAAGCTGGCCCTGACTTGCCAGTCTCCTCCTGCCTCAACCTCCTGCAGCACTGGAATTATAGGTATACATTACTACACCTGGCTCCATTTCAGTTTTGACATTACATATCAATGATATCACTGGATCCTTTGGGTCAGGAGCTTCCATTAAGGAGCATCTTATACTGTCATGAAAAATTGCATATGAAATGACAAATACTTTGCCATTGTTTTATAGATACCAGCCATAGTCCTGGGCCATCAGCATTAGAAAACTCCAGTTGAGGTAACAAAGCATCTATTCCCTGAGAAAGCTAGGAATGTTCAAGCAGATTAGCAGGAACATCTAAACAAAGAGGGAAATGGAGGAGTTAGGAGAAGACTGGGAAGAGAAAAGCAGACTTCTAGCCTTAGGTGTTGAAGCACAGGACAGTGTGTAAAATTAGGAAACGGTAGTAGATCTAGGCCTCAAGTGTCCTTGCTTGAGAACAAGGCCCAAGTACTAGAAACAAAGTGGAAAGTTAGCCTCAAAGTAGCTAACTAAAGCTCCTTATCTAATACCCCTCATCTGCCAGCAGTATTGGTCTGGGGCAGAATCTACCAGTAGGTAGGAAGTATGGGAATAGGGAGACTGTACAATCAGGGCATAGCATCCTGGTTAAGAGGATGGGTTCTAGAGTCAGAAAACTCTAGGTTTCAAGATTGGATCTGTTTCATGTCCCATGTGGTCTTTAAGAAGTTGCTGAAGCTCTCTGAAACTTCATTTCCTTCTACAGAGGAGGAGATAATAGCACCTACCTATAAGCCTAGAGTTAAGATGTTAGGATTGGGGACCAGCAGCTGACATAATGGCTATGTCACTGGACTCCCATGTAGTCGACCACAGTTTGAGTCTCAGACCCAGAGGCTTAAACTCACACCCAAGATCCCAAGAGGAGAATGGAGGAGAAGGGATTGAGGCATGGCCATCTCCCCGGGGGGTGATTTCTCGCTTTCTGTCTCTCTGTCTCTCTAGCGCACGTGCCCTATGGCAAAAACCTCTCAAAAAAAAAAAAAGATTTTAGGATTGAATGAGATCTTCCATGGAAAGAATTGAGTCCTGTGCGTGGCATTTGGTAAGTGCCCAGTAAATGTGAGCTAATGTTTTTATTCCTTGTCTGACAATGACTTTGAATAATGCAAGTCCCTTCTCAGCAGCTCCCCAATTTGTGACAATGAAAAAAGGAGTCTTCATGGTTGTTTAGAAGCTACAAATTCTCATTCCAGGGAAAGTGCTCATTAATATTCTTAGCACCATTTCTGACAGACAGCACCAGAGGCTGAGATTTATCTAATGGGAACAATTTAAAATAATTTCTGTAAGCATACCCATGGCCAGCTTTCAATTACTCACTCTAATGGAGAAGATCAGAGTAATGGGCAATACAAAACTGTATCAAACCCAAAGTCATCTCTGTTCGGCTTGGAAATGAACTAGATAACCTTCTGCAGCACATTTACCTTTTGGATTATTTTCTCTTTTGGCTAATATTAAAATGAATTTACATTCTATAAACATATTAACTGGCAGGAAATGAAAGTACACAGAAACATTCTTAGGGGAAAGGTGAAGCTAAAATTATGATATCAAATTTGGTACAATGAAAAGGATGGACTATTTATTTTTTGGAGGGGTTTTTGCTATAGGGTGCGTGCGCTCGCCAGACAGACAGAGAGAGACAGAGAGACAGAAAGCGAGATATCACTCTCCAGGGCGGATGGCCACGCCGCAATCCCTTCTCCTCCATTCTCCTCTCGGGATCTTGGGCACACACGCACACGCGCCCAGCGGGTCGACTACAAGGGAGTCCAGCGACATAGCCATTATGCTAACTGCTGGTCCCAGGGATGGACTATTTTTGTCAGTGATTTTCAGTTTAGTAGAGATACAAATCACATAGGCCCCTTGTTAAAAATGTACATTCACAGTTTCAACCCTTAAACTTCTGAGTCAATAGCTCTGAGGTGGTATTAGAACTGAACTTTAAAAAAAACTGTGATAAAAAAAACACATTAAATTGCAACCACTTTTATGTTTAAAGTTCAATAGTGTTAAGTATATTCACATGGCTGTGCAACAGATCTCTAGTTTTTCCATCATATAAAACTGAACGTCTATACCCATCCTCTCTCTCCCCTACCTAATTCTTCCTCCCTTCCCCCGTCATTGGAAATGATCTTTCTATTTTCTGTCTCTGCTTTGTGACTACGTTAGACACTTCATATGAATGAAATCATATGCTATTTGTTATTGTGTGACTGGCTAATTTACTTAGCCCATGTCCTTGCTGTGGCACGTGACGGGATTTCCTTCTATTTAAAAGCTGCACAAAATTCCATTGAGAGTATATACATTTTCTTTATCCATTCATCTGTCCATAGAAGTGATTTTCTTTTTTATTCTTTTATTACTTATTTATTTATTTGTTCAGGGTGTGTGCACTAAACAATAGGCACACATATAGACAGCACCCATCAAGAGGGTGTGATCGCATTACAATCCCTTCTCCTCTATTTCCCCATCCACACATGTATATATGTCTGGTGTGCTTTTCAAGCCAGCAAGGTCAAGATTCAAACCATGGTCAACCATGTGGGATCTAGCTTTCTTAACCACTAGGCTGTAGTGCCATTCCAAATGTACTTTTTAAAATAAGTACCTTGGGGGATTATTACTGCTAGATCTCATACTACACTTTGAAAATAATTATGTAGACCACAGATTTTTAAACCAGAGAGACTTTAAATGAAGATCAAATATCATGTTCCATTGTACAGGTGAAAAAGCTGAGATTCAGAGAAGATAAATGACTTGCCAAATTTCATAAAATAAACAGCAGAATGGGAAAACAGACACAGTTCTCCTAGCTCCTCATATAATGCACTAGGCAGAGGTCTCTGAGGAAGAGAGCACTGAAAGAGAAAGCTATATAGAAAACAGAGTAACAAAACCTGGGGTGTGTCCACACATAGTGGGGTGAGAGAAGCAAGAGAAGGTAGCAAGCATAGAGAAAGTGGATGAAGTAAATTCTTTGAATCTCGGCTGATTTCTTCATAAACTTCTAGCCCAACAGTTCCCAAACCATTATGCACCTGGATCAGTTTGGGAATTTGTTAAAAATATAGATCCCAGAGGCGGACTGAGGCTGCAGGCCCGACCCTACCGAAACTCCACGCATCCCCACCGTTCTTCCTCCTTGGACCCCAGGGTGGTATCCCTTTCCACTAGCCCTTGGACTGTTTGAATTTTGGTGATTTGAGTAGCGCACGGCGCGCAACGCGCGCCACGCTATTTTCTTTTTCCATTTTGTTTTTCTTTGCTCTTGGGGTGTTGCTTATTTGGTCAGTTGAAGGCTCACCACTCCTTAGAAACAGCGAGGACTTTGGGCCTTCCAGGGCTAGTGGCAACAGTTAATGGTAATTGTGAGTAATAGGTAGGCCAACCATAAGAGAAATCATCAATCTTCTAAGCCTGTACAACTTTTAAGAATCAGAGATACCTTAATCAAGTTAGCAAGAAACATATAGATTACCTGATGACTAAAAACAATCGCAAAGGCTCAAGAAATATGAGCAACCAACAAAAGGACTCTCCGTCAAGGGAAATCATCAATCCTACATCACCCACAGTCAATACAATGGACGTCGTGGACATGTCTGATAAGGAATTCAGAATATTTGTAGTGACCAAACTAACTGAGATGGAAGAGAAAAGAGACAAGGAGCTCCAGGAGATGAGGAAGTCCTTTAATGACTTGAAAGAAGAAATGGATACCCTAAACAAGAACCAGATGGAACTTCTAGGTTTGAAGAATGTGATACAGGAAATCAAAACCTCCCTTGAAAGCATTAAAAGTAGGTTAGACCAGGCAGAAGACCGAATCTCTAACGTAGAAGACAAAACATCTGACCTAGATAAAAGTATCAAGAAGATTGAGAAAACAACCATGAAAAATGAGGATAATATACGAGGAATACTGGACACCATCAAGCGCCCCAACATTCGGATAATTGGTATTCCGGAGGAGGAAGAAAATAATAAGGGCCTGGAAAATTTATTCCATGAGATCCTGGAAGAAAACTTTCCAAATCTAGAAAGGCATTCAAATATCCAGACCCAAGAAATACAGAGGACCCCAAGTAGAATCAACCCAAGAAGATCATCTCCAAGGCACATCATAGCCAGACTGGCAAAAACAACAGACAAAGACAAGATACTAAAGTTGGCAAGAGGGAAACGCCAGGTTACTTACAAAGGTCACCCCATCAGGCTAACATCGGATCTCTCAGCAGAAACAATGCAGGAAAGGAAAGAATGGGGAAGCATAGTCAAAGTGTTGAGTGAAAAACAATTTCAACCAAGAATACTATACCCGGCAAAATTATCTTTTATATGGGAAAAAAAGATAAAAACATTCTCAAATAAACAAAATTTGAAGGAATTTACCAACACCAGACCAGCTCTTCAAGAGGTTTTGAAGGGAGTACTATACCAGGAAAACTAAAAAATCAGAGACAGTTATACGAGAACAAAAAACAACTAAGAAAATGGCTCACTTAATGATAGGATCAGGTATGGAAATATCGATAATTACATTGAATGTCAATGGATTAAATTCCCCAGTTAAGAGACATAGACTAGCTGAATGGATAAGAAAACAGAAACCCTCTATCTGTTGCCTACAAGAAACTCACTTTATGGATAAAGATATACATAGACTAAAAGTCAAGGGCTGGAAAAAGATATTCCATGCAAATGGAAATCAGAAAAAGGCTGGAGTAGCGATATTGATCTCAGACAAAATAGATTTTAAAACAAAGACTGTAAGAAGAGACAAAGAAGGGCATTATATAATAGTAGATGGGGTAATCCAGCAAGAAGATATAACCCTTATAAATATCTACGCACCCAACTCAGGTGCGCCTAAATATGTGAAGGAAAGACTGCTGGAGCTAAAAGGAGACATAGGGAAAAATACTATAATTGTTGGAGATCTCAACACCCCGTTATCTCCTATAGACAGATCTTCTAGACAGAAAATAAATAGAGAGATACAGGACTTAAATGATACTATAAATGGAATGGGCTTGACAGATATCTATAGAACTTTCCACCCTACATCCACAACATATACATTTTTCTCACCCCGACATGGAACCTTTTCAAAGATAGATCATATATTAGGACACAAATCAAGCCTTTACAGATTCAAAGGCATAGAAACTGTACCCAGCATCTTCTCTGACCATGATGGAATTAAACTCAAGATTAATTTCAAGAAACAACCCCGAAAACACACGAACACATGGAAACTGAACAACCTACTTCTGAATGACTTCTTCACTACTGAAGAAATTAAGGCTGAAATAAACAAATTTATGGAAACAAATGATAATGAGGACACAAGTGTCCAGAACCTATGGGACACAGCAAAAGCAGTCATAAGAGGGAAATTCATAGCAATTAGTGCACATAAGAAAAGGATGGAAAGATGGCAAGTAGATAACTTATCATCATGCCTCAGAGAACTGGAAAAACAACAACAAACGAACCCCCAAAATGCCAGGCGAAAAGAAATAATAAAGGTTCGAGCAGAAATAAATGAAATAGAAAATAAACGAACCATACAGAAAATAAATGAAAGCAAAAGCTGGTTCTTTGAAAAGATCAACAAGATCGATACTCCATTGGCTAGACTGATCAAGAAGAAGAAAGAAAGAAACCAGATTAATCAAATATGTGATGAAACAGGCAATATTACCACGGACATAGCAGAAATACATAATATCATTAGAGGATACTATGAGCGACTTTACGCCAACAAACAAGATAACCTGGAGGAGATGGACAAATTCCTGGATGCATATAAACTACCAAGATTGGATCAGGAAGACATAGAGAATCTGAATAGACCTATAACAAGCCAGGAGATTGAATCAGTAATTAATAATCTCCCAACAAAGAAAAGCCCAGGCCCAGATGGCTTCACTTGTGAATTCTACAAAACTTTCAAGGAAGAATTAACCCCTATCTTACTAAAATTATTTCTAAAGATTCAAAAGGAAGGAAACCTTCCAAATTCATTTTATGAAGCCTCCATCATCCTCATCCCCAAAACAGATAAGGATATGACAAAAAAGGAAAACTACAGACCAATATCATTGATGAATATAGATGCGAAAATTCTCAACAAGATACTCGCAAATCGTATCCAACAACATATAACAAAGATCATTCATCACGACCAGGTAGGCTTTATACCAGGGATGCAAGGGTGGTTCAATATACGCAAGACCATAAATGTAATACACCACATTAACAGAAAGAAAGATAAAAACCATATGATCATCTCAATTGATGCGGAGAAAGCGTTTGATAAAATACAACATCCTTTTATGATTAAGACTCTCAGTAAGATTGGTATAGAAGGGTCATTTCTGAACACAATAAAAGCAATCTATGAAAAACCTACAGCTAATATTATACTGAATGGGGAAAAGCTGAAAGCTTTTCCTCTGAAAACAGGTACTAGGCAAGGCTGCCCACTTTCTCCACTGCTCTTTAATATAGTACTGGAAGTCTTAGCTATTGCAATCAGAGAAGAGAACAGTATTAAAGGCATTCGAATAGGCAAAGAAGAGTTGAAAATATCTTTATTTGCAGATGACATGATGGTATACTTAGAAGACCCAAAGGTATCCATGAAAAAACTGCTTGAAGTAATAAGTGAATACAGTAAGGTGGCAGGATACAAAATCAATATCCAAAAATCTATAGCATTTCTATTTATGAACAACAAGTTGAATGAAGCAGAGCTGAAGAAAGGAATCCCTTTCACCATAGCCACAAGATGTATAAGATATCTAGGGATAAACCTAACTAAGAAAGTCAAAGACCTTTATAAAGAAAACTACGAGAATCTTAAAAAAGACATTGAAAGTGACATAAAAAAGTGGAAGGACATCCCATGCTCCTGGATTGGTAGAATTAACATAATCAAAATGGCAATTCTACCCAAATTAATCTACATGTTTAATGCAATTCCAATCAAAATACCAGAGATATTCTTCAGAGATCTAGAAAAGACAATTATAGAATTTGTCTGGAACCATAAAAGACCTCGTATTGCAAAAGCAATCCTGCGTAAGAAGAATGGAGTAGGAGGCATATCACTCCCTGATCCCAAGATATACTATAAAGCTGTGGTCATCAAAACAGCATGGTATTGGCATAAAAACAGACATGTGGACCAATGGAAGAGAATAGAGACCCCAGAAATAACTCCCAAAGCTTATAGCCAACTGATCTTTGACAAAGGATATCAGTCAATCCATTGGGAAAAGGAAAACCTCTTTAGTAAATGGTGCTGGAAAAACTGGGTATCCACCTGCAGAAAGATGAAACTGAACCCCCATCTTTCACCATTAACAACAGTCAACTCAAAATGGATCAAAGATCTGAACCTAAGACCTCAGACAATAAAACTACTTGTGGAAAATGCTGGGGAAACTCTGGGAGACATTGGAGTAGGCAAAGACTTCTTAAATAAGACTCCCAAAGCACAGGCAATAATCCCTAAAATAGACAAGTGGGACTATATTAGACTAAGAAGTTTCTGCACAGCAAAGGACACAGTAACAAGTGTGAACCGACAACCCTCAGAATGGGAAAATATTTTTGTTAAATATGCCTCAGACAAGGGACTGATAACGAGAATACATAGGGAACTCAAGTGCCTTATGCGAAAAAAAATGATTAACCCGATTAAAAGATGGGAAAGTGAGCTGAACAAAAGTCTCTCTAAGGAAGACATACGAACAGCCAAAAAGCATATGAGGAAATGCTCGACATCCCTCATCATAAGGGAAATGCAGATAAAAACCACAATGAGATACCACCTAACCCCTGTCAGAATGGCAAAGATTAAGAATATAAAAAGTGATAAGTGTTGGCGGGGATGTGGTGAAAAGGGAACCCTCCTACACTGTTGGTGGGAATGTAAACTAGTTCAACCACTGTGGAGAACAATATGGAGGTTCCTCAAAGATCTACAAATAGAACTACCATTTGATCCAGCAATCCCACTTCTGGGTATTTACCCAAAAGACAGGAGAACGCTCAGTCAGAAAAGTGCTTGCACATCCATGTTTATTGCAGCATTATTCACAATTGCCAAGACATGGAACCAACCTAAATGTCCACAAACTGATGAATGGATTGGAAAAGTGTGGTATATATACTCTATGGAATACTACTCAGCCATAAAAAATAACAAGACCCTGGAATTTGATAGAAAATGGTCAGATATGGAGGATCTATTGCTGAGTGAAGTAAGCCAGGCTATGAAAGAAAGATATTGTATGTATCCACTCAATATATACCGACTATCCGCACTCTATAATAGAGAGCAAAAATTCGGAGGACATAAACACAGTGAAGGTACTTAATGAGAATAGGACAGTGTGGAATGGGGTAAGTGAAGAGAAGAGGATAGAGAAAGATAGCAAGTGAACAATAGAGAGACAGGACGTTAGTGAGAAACAGATAGGGGTTATTAACTGTTGATGATGACATGTATAGTATTCTCAACTGGATTGGTCTGAGAAGTATTTCATGATGGGCAAAGTATTTTTACAAGCAAAACGAGAAATAACAATTGACTGTTTTATAAAAATAATTAGAATAATAAAAATAATGATTGGGGAAAACAGAAAAGATATTGAATGTTGAAGTGGGGAGATTAATGTCTCTGTACTGACTGACATGCATGGCATTCCCTTTTGAAAAAACAATGTAATACAATGTAAAGTTATATGTAATCCAATGTAATATAAAGAAGATTATGATGATAATAAAAATTAAAAATAAATAAATAAATAAATAAATATAGATCCCAGACATAGTGATTTAGTAGGTCTAAATTGAGGCTTAAATTTTTGTGCTATTATAATTTTTTTAAGTTTGTTTCTTTTCATTTTTTTAGTCTATTTATTTATTTCTTCCAAGAGAGTCAGAAAGAGAGTAAGAGAGAGTGAGAGAGGTACCGGTAACAGAGTCTTAATGCCACAATCCACCCATCTCAGCTGGCCCAGATTATGGGTTCACATGCTCCTGGTGTGCTCAGGCAAGTCTTAAGAGGTGAACCCAGGACCTTTTCCATGTGAATCCAGTTACAGCCATGGCTTTCTGTGGATTCATGCTTTGGACTAGCCTTTTTTAAAAAGATCCATTATGTATTCTCAGGCCGAAAGGATTGTCATCATCTATTTGCCACTAGATGGCCCATTATTTTTAAAAATTTCAATCTGTAATGAATGTTTTCACTCTATGGCAGAAATGGAAAGATCCAATGACATGATAGTAGAGGGGATAAATGTAGATACCAGAGACTGTAAGCGAGGGAGTGGGTGGGAGAAGGTGGATGGAAGGGGCAAAGGGGAGAAACATAAATAACAGACAAAAGAATGTCAGGTTCTCTACTGAAAAAGATTTAGGCTATAAATGTAATGTAACTCCGGTGGCAAAAAAATTCTTTATTCAAAAAAGGCAGTTAGCGTAATGGCTATGTCGCTGGACTCCCACGTAGTCAACTGTGGCTCGAGTCCTGGACCCGGT
>NW_006202251.1:32507-53834 GCF_000334495.1 Tupaia belangeri chinensis
AAAAAAACCCCAAAAAAAAAAAAAAAAAAAAAAAAAAAAAAAAAAAAAAAACCCCCAAAAAAAAAAAAAAAAAAAGGCTGCTCGAACAAATTTCCCAGAATCATTTAAGTCCTGCCTTCATGATTTTATCCATACCAACATATCATAGCATACCACCAAATACTGTTTCAATATTTTTCCTTAAATTGGCATACTTTTTACTTAAATATGCCTATTTTAAAAGCAAAATGGAAAGAGAGAAAAAAGAAAGAGATACATAAATGAAAATGACTATTGCCCTAGAGAGAAAGAGCTACCCCAGGGATGAATGGGGAGGGACTTTAGGTCTGGAGCTGGTAATCTAGGACTTAAAGAGCCAACATCAAGGATAGGCAGAAAGATAGAGGGGGAAAGTGAGACAAAGAATCTCAACGTGGATAGAAAGTTTGGCCCAATATAGGGAGAAGAAGACATGGAATCTGGTGGACAGGATGGGAATCTGAGGAAAGTACAGGAAGGTTAGTATAAAAAATTTGTATAAGATGAGGCCACAACTGAGTCAGGCAAACCAGAGGCTGAAAGATAAGTGGAATCTGGGGCCAGATGGTGGCATAGCAGTAAAATGTGACACCTTAAGAGGCAATCTCACATGGGAAAGTTCCCAGTTCAAGTATGGGGACCTCCTTGAGTCCACTGGCCATGTGCCTACTCATGATCTGAAGCTGGCTGATGCTGGGAGTGGATCATGGCAACAACATCTGTTGAGGGTGCTAGCTTTTTGTATCTTTCTGAATAAACCCTTAAAGAAGAAAGATGATACTTAAAGAAGCAGAGGTAGGGACTGAGGGGTTGAGGACGATTAAAAGGTATACCACACACACCCTTGGTTACCTACCTGTTTTTTTGTTTTTTTGTTTTTTTTGGAGAGGTTTTTGCTATAGGGTGCGTGCGCTCACCAGAAAGACAGAGAGAGACAGAGAGACAGAAAGTGAGAAATCACCCCCCGGGGGGGATGACCACGCTGCAATCCCTTCTCCTCCATTCTCCTCTCAGGATCTTGGGCACGCACGCACACGTGCCCAGTGTGAGTTTAAGCCGCCGGGTCTGGGACTTGAACCGCGGTCGACTACGTAGGAGTCTAGCAACATAGCCATTACGCTAACTGCTGGTCCCTCTACCTGATTTTCATCCCTCTTCCATTTTTTCCTTTCTTTGAGAAACATGAAAAAACAGTTTAGGAAGAATTGAGTTTTTAAAAGACATTTCATCAATTTCATCATTTTGTTTCCACTGTAAGTGGTCATTTCACTTGTGTTTATTTACCAACTATTTAATGCCGATATAGTATTTACAACATTAAAAATTTATATATGTACATTTATAATTTATATATATATATATATTTATAATTTACATTTAATTACTGCCCATCTTTACAGTGTACGACATGGTTTTTACCAGCGTGAATACAGTGCATATCAGTCAAGACAAAGACATTGCCATATACATTATCATCAGTAAATAACTTTTCATTTTTCAATTAATGTTAGTTTTATTTCACTTTTCATTTATTTTTTGTGTCAATTAAATGTATTATTTGTTTGTTTCCCTATTCCCCTCCTTCTGCCTATTACTTAACCCCTCCTATGATATCTCTAGTATCTATAGTTACCCTCCCAATCTTTCAGTTTCTGCTGTAGAGCACAGACATTTGGTATATATTGAGTGGGCACATACAAAGCTTGTCTTTTATAGTCTGGCTTGCTTTGTTTAGTGTTAAGTCTTCCATATTCATCCACTTTGTGTCAAGATCTCGTTTATATGACTAAGTAGTATTCCATGGAGTACATATGCCACACTTTTTCAATCCACTCATCTATTTTTGGATATTTGGACTGATTCCATGTCCTAGCAATTGTAAATAATGTTACAATACACATGAATGTGCAAGTGTTTTTTTGACTGAGAGTTTTCCTATCTTCTGAGTAGATATCTAAGAGTGGAATTAATAGGTCTTATGACAGTTTTATGTATAGGTTTCTGAGGAACCTCCATATCATTCTCCACTGTTGTACTAATTTACATGACCACCAAGAGTTAGGAGAGTTCTCTGTTCACCACAGCCTCACCTACACTTGTCATTCTTTATTTTTTAACTTTTAGCCATTCTTACTGGGGTTAAGTGGTAGTTCATTATGGTTTTTATTTCCATTCCCCTTATGATAGATCGATGTTGATCATGTTTTCACATGTTTTTTGGCAGTTCATGTGTCTTCCTTGGAGAGTTGTCTGTTCAGCTCATTTGCTATCTTTTAATTGGATTAATGACTTTTTTGCAGGTAAGCTGCTTGAGTTCCCTGAAAATCCTGGTTATCAGCTCCTTATATGAGTCACAGTTTGCAAATATATTCTCCCACACTGAAGGCTGTCTCTTCACTCTAATTATTGTTTCTTTTGCTGTGCAGAAGTTTTGCAGCCTGATGTACTCTCGCATGACTATTTTCAGGACTGTTGCCTGTGCTTTGGGGGTCTTATTTAAGAAATCTTGCTACTCTGATGTCTCCAAGAGTTTGCTCTGTGTTTTTCCATCAGTAGTTTCATAGTTCGTGGCTTAATGTTTATATCCTTTATTCATTTTGAGTTGATTTTTGCTAACGGTGAGAAATAGAAGTCCAGTTTCACTTCTCTGCAGGTGGAAATCCAATTTTTCCAGCAATGTTTGCTGAAGAGATTTTCTTTCCCCCATTTTCTGTGTTGTTTTGAATCCTTTGTAAAAATCAGTTGGCTGTATGTTTTGGGGTTTATTTCTGACTTCTCAATTCTGTTCCATTGGTCTACCTGCCTGTTTTTGTGCCAATACCATATTGTTTTGATAATCACAACTTTGTAATGTATTTTGAGATCAGGAAGTGAGATGCCACATACTTGATTTCCTTTGCAAAGTATGGCTTTGGTGATATGGGGCCATTTTTGATTCCAGACAAATGTTATGATTGCTTTTTTTCTATTCTGTGAGGTTATGTCTGGTGATTTGATAGGAATTGCACTGAATTTGTAGATTGACATCTTGATTATATTGATTCTTCCAATCCAGGAACATGGGATGGTTTTCCACTTCTTTGTATCATTTTCAATTTCTCTTTAAAGTGTTTCATACATTTCCCTGTAGAAGTCTTTCACTTATTGGTTAGGTTTATTCTTAGGTATCTTATTTTATTTATTATGGTTTTCATGACTATCGTAAATGGGATTGCTTTCCTCAATTCTACCTCAGTTTGTTCATTGTTAGTGGATAAAAGTGTCATAGATTTTTGTATGTTGATTTTGTATCCTGCCATTTTACTATATGTGTTTATCACTTCCAGGAGGTTTTTTTTGTTTATGTTTTTGTTTGTTTGTTTGTTTTTGATTCTTGGATTTTCTATGTACAGAATCATATAATCTCTAGAGATAATTGCACTTCTTATTTTTCTATTTCAATGTATTTTATTTGACTCTCTTGTCTGATTGCATTGGCTAGAACTTCCAGTACTATGTCAAAAAGGAGTGGAGAAAGTGGGCAGTGTTGTCTTGTTCCAGTTTTAATGGAAAATGTTTTAAGCTTTTCCCCATTCAGCATGATGTTAGCTATGGGTTTGTCACAGATGGTTTTTATTATATTGAGGAATGTCCCTTCTTTGCCAGTTTTGCTGTAAATATAAATCATGAAGGGATGTTGTATTTTATCAGATGCTTTTTCTGCATCAATTGATATGATCATATAGTTCTTATCTTTCTTTCTGTTAATGTATTACATTTATTGTTTTGAGTATATTGAGAAATCCTTGCATCCCTGGAATAAAATCTACCCGGTCATAGTATATAATCTTTTTCATGTGTTGTTTAATAAGATTTTCTAGTATCTTGTTGAGAATTTTTGCATCGGTATTCATCAGGGATATTGACCTATCATTTTTTTAAATTTCTATTTCTTTTATACATTCAATCACTTTACTTAGTTCACAAAGTGAATATTCCAATATGTGTACATTTCTCACCAGTCCAGTTCACTACACTAGAAACTTATCTTCAATAGATGATAATCTATTTCTGTTTTGATATGTCTTTGTCTGTTTTTGGAATCAGGATGACAGAGGCTTCATAGAATGAATACGGGAGGGTTCCTTCCTTTTGGTTCTTTAGAAGTAGTTTGAGGAGAATTGGGGTTAATTTTTCATTAAAAGTTTTGTTAAATTTGAAAGTGAAGCCATCAGGACCTGAGGTTTTCTTTCTTAGAATTCTATTCCTTATTCAATCTCATTGCTTGTTCTTGATCTATTCAGGCTTTCTATTCCTTCTGGTTCAATCTTGGTAAGTTATACATGTCCAGAAATTTGTCCATCTCTTTTAGGTTTTCTTGTTTGTTGGCATATAATCACTCATAATATTCTCTGATGATGTTTTGTATTTCTTGTCTGTGTTAATATTGCCTATTCCATTGCTGATTTGATTTTTCTGGTTCCTTTCTCTATTCTTCTTGATTAATCTAGCTAACAGTGTGTCATTTTTGTTTCTTCTCTCAAAGAACCAGCTTTTGGTCTCTTTATTTTCTGTATAGTTTTTTAATTCTCTATTTCATGTATTTCTGCTTGAATCTTCATTATTTCTTTTCTCCTGATATTTGTTGTTGCTGTTGTTGTTGTTTATCCAGTTTTCTGAGTTGTGTCATTAGGTTGTCTATTTGCCACCTTTCTGTTTTGTTTTGTTTTGTTTTGTTTTGTTTTCTCGTGGGCACTAACTGTTAATACTTTCTTCTTATGACTGCTTTTGCTGTGTCCCATAGGTTATAAAAACTTATTTTTTCATTATCATTGGTTTCTATGGAACTTTTTATTTCAGTCTTAGCATTTTCACTGATTGTGAAGTCATTCATAAGCAGGTTGTTTAGTTCCCATGTGTTTGTGTATTTTCAAGGGCTCTTTCTGTATGTAACTTCAAGTTTGATTCCATCATGGTCAGAAAAGATGCTGTTTATAGTTTCTATGCATTTGAATGTGAAAAGGCTTGTTTTGTGCCCTATGATGAGTTCGATCTTTGAAAATGTTCCATGTGGGGGTGAGAAGAATGTGTATTTTTGGTTGTTGGGTGAAATGTTCTATAGATGTATGTCAAGTCCATTTCACTTATGGTATCATTTAGATTTTGTATCTCTTTGGTTATATTTTGTCCAGATGATCTGTCCAGAAAATACAGTAGGATGTTGAGATCCTCAATGATTATTGTGTTGCAATCTATCTCTCCCATCAGAGCTAATAGTTTTTCTTTCGTGGATTTGTGTGCTCCAGTTTTGGGTGCATAGATATTTATGTGTTATATCTTCATAGTGAGCAAGCCCTTTCAGTACTATATAATGTCTTTTTTTTTTTTTAAGAGAGATGTTTGTTATAGGGCACATGCACTCGTCAGAGAGACAGAGAGACAAAAAAAAAACAAGAGATCACCTCCCAGGAAGATGGCCATGCTACAATCTCTTCTCCTCTGTTCTTCTCTCAAAATTTTGGGCATGCATGTATGTACAAGTGCTTGGTGTGATTCTCAAGCTGCCAGGTCCAGGACTTGAGCCACATATAACCATGTGGGAGTCCAGTGACGTAACCACTACATCATCTGCTGGTTCCTATAATGTCCTTCTTTGTCTGTTCTTACATCTTTTGTCTTACGGTCTATTTTGTCTGGTGTTAGTATTGCAACTCCAGCCTTTTTGCTTTTCTTTTTCTTTTTTTTTTTTTTTTTTTGAGAGGTTTTTGCTATAGGGCACGTGTGCTCACCAGAAAGACAGAGAGAGACAGAGAGACAGAAAGTGAGAAATCACCTCCCAGGGGGATGACCACGCTGCAATCCCTTCTCCTCCATTCTCCTCTCGGGATCTTGGGCAAGCATGCACATGCGCCCAGCATGAGTTTAAGCCACCAGGTCTGGGACTCAAACCATGGTTGACTCCATGGGAGTTCAGTGACATAACCATTATGCTAACTACTGGTCCCCAGTGAAGTGTGTTTCTTGTATGTAGCACATAGATAGCTTCTATATTGTTTTTATCCATTTAGCCAGTCTGTATCCTTTAATAAGACAATTTAATCCATTAACATTCAACATTATTATCAATATGGTGGACTTAACCTTATAATTTTGTTAGCCATTTTCTTGGTTGTTCTTTGTTCTTTTATTTCTGTTTGTCTGTATTTCATTTTCCTGATATAATACTCCCTTCAGTATTTCTTGTAGAGCTGGTAAAGTGTTGGTGAATTCTTTCAGATTTTGCTTATCTGAGGATGATTTTATTCATTCTTCCCATTTGAAAGATAATATTGCTGGATACAGTATTCTTGGTTGAAGTTGTTTTTCTTCTAATGTTTTGAATATGTCTTTCCATTCTTTTCTTGCCTGCATTGTTTCAGTTGAGAGTTCTGATGTTAGCCTAGTAGGATAAACTTTATAAGTAACTTGATGTTTCTATCTTGCCATTATTAGAATACTGTCTTTGTCCTTGATTTTTACCAATGTTTACTTATGGTGTGCCCTGGGAAGTATCTTTTTGTGTGGATTCTAATTGGAGTTCTTTTCATGTCTTGAGTCTGAATTTCTCCATGTTTCTCTATGTTTGGAAAACTTTCATGGAAGAGGTTTTCTATGCCTTTACCAGCTTCTTCATCTTCTGTAATACCCATTACACAGATATTTGGGAATTAAATGGTGTCTAGAATTTCCCATATGTTATCCTCATTCTGGGTGGTTATTTTTTTCATTCTTTGTGGTGGTTGGTTTGGTTTGTGTTGAAGAGTTTGTCTTCACGGTCAGAAATTCTTTCTTTTGCATGGTGCAATCTGCTGTTAATACTTCCTAGGGAGATTTTAGTTTCTTTTTATAGTATTTTCTATTTCCAAAAGTTCTATTTGACCTTTTCTGGAGTATGTATATTTTTATGGAATTTTTCTTTCGTGTCCTGGAATGAGTTTCTCATTTGCTGGAATTGATTGTCTGTTTTCTCCTGTATCTCATTGAATTTTGTCACTATGAATGTGCAAAATTCTTCTGCTATTCCTGTGAATTTTCTTGTGCTTTTCATTGTTGGTGTGGGGATACTGTACTCACCTAAGGGGGGCAGTTACCCCTTGTTTTCTCATGGGTTTTGATCATCAGATGTGGTATTCACTTTTTTCTATTAATTGGAATACATTCTTTAGTATTGGAGGGGAGAATATCACCCGTAGGCCCCAGATGTGTTCCTGTTACAGGGTTCTGTCTCTTAGATCAGAGCAAAGTCTATAGAGATAACTTCAGGTGCTTGGTTTCTCTACCAAACTTTCAGCTCCAGATGAGGTGGTACCAAGTTAAAAAGAAGATATAACTTAGTGAATAGGATCAAGTCAGGCTCTGTGCATAGTGCAGTGCTCAGGTGGGAGTGCCACAAGTTCCAAAGACAACCCCAGGAGCTGGGGCTGTACTCAGAAGAAGAGCCCTGCCTAGACCAGGCCAAATCTCCTTGTGAGTGGGTGGAGCCAAGGCCACAGGCAGTGCTGTGCAGATGGAGTGCTGTAAAAAGTTTTTGCAGGTCCAGCAGGTGGCATTATGGTTAAGGGGCTGGATTCCCACATGGTCAACTGTGGTTTGAATCCTGGACCTGACAGCTTGAAACTCACACTAGGCTCATGTGCATGCATACTCAAAATCCTGAGGGGATAATGCAGGAGAAGGGATTGCAGTGTGGCCATCCCTCCTGGGCAGGGAGGGTGAATTTCTCACTTTCTCTCTCTCCATCTCTTTCTGTGTCTCTGGTAAGAGCATGTACCCTATAGTAAAAATGTCTTCAAAAAAAATGTTTTTGCTATAGGGCACACGCACTTGCCAAGGAGACAGAGAAAATAAAAGAAAGTGATAAATCACCACCACCACCACCCCCCCCCCAGGGTACAGCTACACCACAATCCCTTCTTCTCAAGTCTTCTCTGGAGAATTTGACCATGCACACACACTCCAGGTGTGTTTCTCAAGTCACCAGATCTGGGACTTGAGTCATGTAGTCAGCATTTGGGACCGAGCATCTTAACCACTATGCCAAAAGCTAATTATTGAATTAAAAGTTGTTTCTTACCTTATGGATTTGGAACAAATGGAAAATGGTGGATAAAACCCAAGCTCCATGGATTGATGGTTGGGCGGGCCATAGCAGACCAATAGGCTGCAGTGGTGGCATACTTCCCTGGGATGTCAGGCACACTGGATGAGGAGCTGTGGGGCAGGGGCTTAGAGGAAGCAGGGTGGCTCCTGTGCATGGCTGTTAAAAGAGAGGCTAGAGACATTTTATTTGAATGGTAAAAGACTGAGTGACCAGGGACAGCTTTGTGGAACAGTGGTAATGCTTGGTTAAGAGAAGCTAGATCCTACATGGTGAATGCAGTTCAAATCCTTAGCCTGGTCAGCCTGAATCAGGCCCAGTGTGCTTGAGTACCCACGATTTGACAGGCTGGAGGGTTGGAGGAAGGAGATCCTGGCACGACCAGACTTTCTTACACATGCATGCACTCTATCATCAATAAAGAAAAAAATTCTTAAAAAAGAATGAGTGAAGAAGTGGAGGACCTCTGTTTTGTCATTATAGCTAAGTCTCCCACAATATGTATACTGATTCTAAAAATTGAAAACAATAAATGTCTATAGAATATTAACTGCATGACCAAGAAATATGAACTGTTTAGTAGCCAAGCCCTAAATTATGGCCCAATAGACCACAAATTTATAATGCCTTACAAACAAATCTTGTGACACACACATTTTGGACTGATTGGATTTCAGAAAGGTAGTATAAGCATATATCAGACATTAGGTAAAATGCCCAGTAAGGTCTAGGGCAACATCCCCTAATCAAGCATTTTAATATTTCTGCAGTGAAACAGAAGGTTTTTTCCCCCACTTAATGGGATAAAGACTATAAAATAGTTTTGTGTCAGTTCAAAATACGCTTTGTGGGAACCAGCAGTTAGCATAATGGCTATGTGGCTGGACTCTCACGTAGTCGACCTCGGTTCACGTCTCGGACCTGGTGGCTTAAAACTCACGCTGGGCGTGTGTGCGTGTGTGCCGAAGATCCCGAGAGGAGAATGGAGGAGAAGGGATTGCGGCGTGACCATCCCCTCTGGGCGGTGATTTCTCGCTTTCTGTCTCTCTGTCTGTCTCTGTCTGTCTGGCGAGCGCACGCACCCTATAGCAAAAACCTCTCCAAAAAAAAAAAATGTAAAATATGCTTTGTCACCAAAAGAATTTCAATGCTTGACTTAAGAAATAAAAAACCTTTTCTCTCTTGTTCCATTTCTTCCCCCCCCCCCTTAAGACAAGGTCTCACTGTGTGGTGATCCTCTTGCCTCAGCCTACTAGCTGGTCCTAAAAACATATGCCACCATGTCCAACTCTTTTTCAGACAGGTTCTCCAGATAGCCTGCCAAGAGTTTGCACTTCTAATGCCTCAGACTCTCCTAGTTGCTAAGATTTTAGGTGCACATCACTGTGCTCAGCCTTTAGATTGGAAAGGGAATTCAATCTGGCATCACATGTGGTCCCAGTGTCTTAGCAGCATACCATTGTGCTGGGTCCTTTAAGAGCCTTTTGGACTATGCATACTGCTTTATATCTTATTTTTAAAGCTAGGTTATGGGCATGTGGGTGTTTGTAATAGTATTGTTTATACCTTTCTGTATGTCTGATGAATGAATTATTAAAACATCTGGGTTTCCTAGACTTATGTCTGGTCTGAGAGGAAATAGGTCACAGTACCAGGTTCATTGAAGGTTTACTAAATACTTGCTGGATTGAATCAACTTAATGTAGCCCTCCTACACTCATCATTAACCCTGTTTTATAAAAAGCAACAGATGTCCTTCTGGTTAGAGAGGTTAGTCTGGTTATGCATATAAATAAGAGTTAGGCTGGAACAAGTGCCAATCCTAGGAAAACTGCATTCATGTGTTTATTCATTAATCCAACAAATACTTGTTGATGATTACTATGAACCTAGCACTGTGCTGAACACTGGAAACTGTGGGAGGAACCACATAAACAAAATTCTATCTTGGCCATTGAGAAATTCAGAATCTCATGGAGGGGATGGGCTGCATACACTTCCCTCTGACTTAATGGACTATCACAGGGGAGCTTCCCCATGCAAAGAGGGCCCCAAGCAGATGTGCTCTCTGCCTAGCATATGGAGGCTGGTACCAGTCTGGAGAGTTAAAGCAGAGGAGCTGGATTATAGTCATCTCCACTCTGCTATCATCTAAAGAAGCAATCTGGTTTCACTGTTCCGTTACCGATGGGAATCTGGGTCTTTGTTAAATTAGATTACTTAGGTACCAGACCTTCTGCTGTATCCAAGGAGCGCAATGCAAGGCCATGTAAGGCACAGTCCAGTTTCTAATGCATATCATCTTGTATGTCCCCTGGAGCAAGGATTCATGGTCTCCTAGATGATGTTTTATTTATTTTTCTTTTTTTCCCTCTTAGAGTATTTCATATTTTATCTTTGACATTTTTAATTGACAAATAATAATTATATATACTTATGGGTTACAGTGTGATATTTTAATACATGTATACAATATGTAATGATCACATCAAGGTAATTAACCTATTCATCATTGAAACATTTTGTTTGTTTGTTTTTCTCTTTCTTTCTTTCTTCCATGAACAAGAAAGAAAGAGAAACAGACAAATACCCTCAACATGGTCCTCACACTGCCATACACTCCAAGTTTCTGCTAGCCCTAAATCATGGGTACATGCATGCCCAGCATATTCAGGGAGGTCTCCGGATGTGAACCTGGAACCTTCTCATGTGGATCAGCCTAACAGAGAATTGGCCTACTACTGTACCACAAACTGACCTCTACTATTTCTTCATGTTGGGACTTCTGGATGATAGTTTAATACATTTGCTGTTGTAAGAGCCTCTGCTCCATTCAGTCCTGCTCCAATAAACTACTTTGAAGGCAGACAGCATTAGCACTGCTGAACTCCCTTCTCTACATGACACCACATCCTTCAGATTTTCTTCATTACCTGCAGACATTCTTTTGCAAAAGACTGCAAAATTTTAAGTTTTATTTATTTATTCTATGAGCAAGATACAGAGAACCAGAGATAGCACCCCCAGCTATGCCACGGTCCTCTCCCCTCCTCAGACCATGGGCACATATACCTGGTGGACTCAGGGAGATCTGCAGAAATGAACCCAGAACCTTCCCATATGTGTCAGTTTCACTGAGAACCACATTGCACAGCAGTGTCCAGCCCCTGTGGACACTTCTTCCTCCAACCATCTCTTAACCTGATGACCCTTAGGAATCTTTCCTTGGATGTGTTTTCCCCTGGGCAATCTTATTCACACCCATGGTGTTATTGACTCATGTTGATGACTCTTAAATCTCTAACCTGGATATCTCTCTTTGTGTGCCCCATGCCCGTAGACTTGGTTGTTAACCAGACTTTTCTACATAGATATCTTAAAAGCCTCTCAAACTCTACATGGTCCCAATTTAACTTATCACCCCCATCCCACTTCTACAAATAAAAGACCTCACTCCTGTTCCTATGTTCCCTATCTCCTTCTCTCACATAACCTACATCTGACTGATGTGTAGAATTTTTATTTTTAAAAATAAAAAAGAAGTGCATACACTTCTCTCTCTTTCCATTTTTGACACTCTAATCCAGGCCCTTGTCACTTTTCACCTATATCAGTTTTCTAATGGGTTTCCTTCCCTCCTGCTTTTCTCTCTCCCAATCCACTCTTCACAGTAAATCAGAAAGAAGTTTCCTGAAACAGCAAAGATGATCATATTTCTCTTCTATTGAAAATCTTTTGAGGCCCAGCCATTCTGGTATAGTGGTAATGCAAATACCTTGCAAGACTAGAAGCCATATGTTAACTACGGGTTCAGATCTCTGGGTCAACCTGAAAACTTATTGGGAATGCACACAGGTGCCCAGAATCCTGAGGAGCCAGAAGACTGGGGAAAGGAGATCATTGCATGGCAAGACTCCATTGAAAGTATCTGTCTGTCTGTCTGTCTCTCTCGCTCTCTCTCTCTCACCCACACACACACACACAAGACTCCATTGAAGGTGTCTGTCTCTGTTCTCTCTCTCTCTCTCTCACACACACATGCATGCACACTTACTCCATATTATATATATACACACACACACACACATATGTATGTGTGTGTGTGTGTGTGTATGTATAAACTCCTCACAGTTTTTAGGTAATAATAAATAATAATAGCTTATTTTTGTGTTTATGTAGTACTTAATAGGTGTCAGGCATTTCTCTGAGATCTATATTGCTAAATTATAGTAAAGAACTGAGGCCTTGAAACAAATATGTGTGGGAGCTTAGAACTGGGTCATCCAACCCCACCTGAACCTTGCAATGACAACCCCTGCCAAAAGTTTGATTGTAACCTAAGCAAGAATGGCCCAGAAGAACTATTTCCAGATTTGTGACCTTTCAAAACTGTGAGATAACAAATGTTTGTTCTTTTAATTTGCCAAGTTCAGGATAAATCTGTTACAGAGCAGTAGATAATTAATATATCACTCTAGTATAGTGCCTCAAACTTCACTTAATTATTTATTGACTCATTCAACCAACCAAATGCCGGAGACCTGCTCCAGCCGGGGTGGGTTGACTTGCCAGAGACAACACAGGTGAGAAAAATTAGGCAGAGACTTCAATGTTCTTTAGCATGTTCTTAGCCAACTACAGTCAGAGTGAGCTCAAGACTGCAGCGTCTATGGCCAGGAATCATACATATTTATTGGGGGATGTTTACAGGGGTAGGAGGGGTGAGGGGGAAATAAAAGATTTTACTCTAGAGAATAGGGTATTCAAAACATGGGAACAATAATCATAAACATGATGTGCTGTTCTTGTTTGATCAATTGTAATAAATCACAGTCCTCAGTGCGGGGTACATTTGTCTGGTACATTTTCTTCCTGGATCATGATTACCAAGTAGGGCCTTTTGAATGAGGGAGTTTTCAGCAAACTTGGTAACTTCAGCCCCAAGACTGGGTGGCAGGAGATTGCAGTTACAAAGGCCTAGGTAGAAATCTTATTTGATTAAGTAAAGACATGATTAATATATACTAAAATGGAACATTTATACTGTTTCTAGGGTATTTTACAACTAAGAAGGTGAGCCTATTGCTCACATGGGAAAGGAATGTGGTCTTGTGAGCAGTTTAATGACTAACCTAAAGGTTATTATGTACATGTGAACCTGAGAGGGACTTCAGTATTGTTCATTGTTATTTTCCAGGCAGCTGGGGTGAGTCTAATTCCCGTTCACCTCCACCTTGGGATCTGCAGTCTCTTAGGATTATTAATTGTAAAAGTTACAGTAAGGCTGGGGGTGTTACTTCACCCTTACGGGGTACCATGATGATAGTAAAGTCCATGGCAGGGAGAGTGAAAGCACAAACCGGTACCGCAAACACAGTTGGAACCTTGAGCTCTAGCTGTCGCCCTGCGTACAGCTTTTTCTCAGCCAAGCCTTGCTTAAGCATTAGAGATAGCTCTTTATGTTCTGCCTGTGTTAGCCGCATGGCCCCTGTCAACCAAACATTGTTTAATGAGTACCAAATAGGTGTTAGGCACTATGATAAGTGCTTAAAACTGTTTCACTGTCCATCTCCCTTACCTTTGTCTTTCCCCTTCCCCTACTACCATGTTTCAAAAGGTGGTACGAGTTTTCATATTTCTGTGCTTTTGTGCCGCTAGAGCTATCCTTTACCTTTTTCTCAGCCTGGAAACCTCCTATCCTTTCTTAAAGTTAGGTCCCTGTATTACCTTCCATTTGAGTTATATGCCACCTTCTTATACTCCATTGGCACACTGTACACATCTCTCTCATAATATGAGAATGTTTACTACACTACAGTTTAATAGACCCTTTCCTTGTCTAATCAGTCTGATCCTCAAAAGAGGAACGGTGTTTTACTGATCTACCCAAGGCCAGTGCCTGTGTAAGGGTTTGTGGAATGAATGAACCAATGGGTGAATGAATGTAAGCTCTAGAGGGGGCAAGGATTTTTGTCTTTGTTCACCGATGTATCCTAAATGCCTAGCACAGTGCTTGGAACATAGTAAGTGTTCAATAAGAATCTTTGCAATGTTACAGAAGGTTTAATAAAGAAAGAAATGTGGGCCAGTCTCATAACCTAGTGGTTAAGGGAGCTATATCTCATATAGCTAATCACATGGTTAAAATCTCAGACTCAGGACCAGCAACTGGCGTAATAGCTATGTCTCTGGACTCTCATGTAGTCAACCGCGGTTCAAGTCCCGAACCCGGTGGCTTAAACTCACGCTGGGCATGTCTGCATGCGTACCCAAGATCCTGAGAGTAGAATGGAGGAGAAGGGATTGTGGCATAGCCATCCTGCCAGGGGGTGAATTTCTTGGTTTCAGTCTTTTTGTCTCTCTTTCTGGTGAGTGCACATGCCCTAAAGCAAAACAAAACAAAACAAACAAACAAAAAAAAACACAAAAAAAAAACCACAACAACAACTCTAAAAAAAAATCTCAGACTCAGCAGCTTAGAAAAACATGCTGGACTGTGTGCATGTGTGTACAAAATCCTGACAGGATGGAAGAATGGAAGAGAAGGAATTCAGTATGACCATGCCTCATTAGAGTATAATTTCTCCCTCCCCATCTCTTTCTGTTGCTGTCTCTCTCTGCTGAGTGCCCATGCCCTTCTGACATATTAAAAATAAAGAAACAAAGAAACAAATAAGTACAAAACAAGCCACCTCAAGTTATCTTCCAGCTACCTCACCTAAGCCTACCTCTCTTTAGGAAGAGCTTGATATTCTACACTATTTATCCCACCTTCCTCTATTTTAAAAATGTGTTTTTCTTAAAGGACTAATCTTAATATATAAAGAACTCCTGGAAACCAGGAAGGAGATCAATGACACAAAGGAAAAATGACCAAAGAATATAAACAGAATATTTATAGAAAATAAAATGGAAATAACCCTTAAAACTATGAAAAGGCACTTAACCACAATTACCATAAGTGTAAATTTAGGCCTAACTTATACATGATTTCCCTTCTATTCATTTTGCCCAAATCTGAAAGTTTGGCAATACTGTGTTGTAAAGTAGTAAGGAAATGAGCACTCTCATACAATTCTGTTGGGAAAGCAAAATGACACAACCACCATAAAGGACAATTGGTCTATGTTTATCGATATTATTAAAAGTATTTATACTTTGGGGTATTTACATTATGAGTGAACATTTACATTTAAGAAACAACTCATGTGCAGGATTATTAGAGCAATTGGTTGATATTTGTCAATATTATTAAAAGTATTGTTTGGGTTTTTTTCTTGTGAGCAGACCTTCACAATTAGGAAACAACTCATGTACAGGGTTATTCATTGCAGTATTATTTTTAATAGTGGAGGGTTTGAAACAACTTAAGTGTTCATCTAGAGGGAACTGGATGAATAAACTGTGACACACTTGTACAATGTACTATCATGCAATCATTTAAAATGGTGATTGAGTGGTCATCCCAGTGCATAAGAGAGGGAGTTGAATCCTTCATGGCTAACCATGGTTGGGATCCTGTCCCTGGCTTGAAAAGTATGCTATGTGTGTGTGTGTGTGTGTGTGTGTGTGTGTGTGTGTGCATGCCCAAAATTCCAACAAGATGGTGGAATAGAGAAGGGATTGTGGCATGACTATGGAGCTCTTCTCTCTCTCTCTCTCTCTCTCTGTCTCTCTCTCTCTGGAGTACAGATGCCTCTGGCATTAAAAAATAGTAATTAAATAAACTTTCTTTGTACTTATACTGAAATATCTCCATGATACACTACATTAAAGAAAACAAAGTACAGAAAAGGGTACATAGTATGCTACCTTCATGGAAAAAAAGGAAGAAAATGTGAAGAACTCACACATATCTGCACAAATAATAAAAACCAATATGAGAAGTTAATAAAAATAGTTACTTATTAAAGGCAAGGAGATTGGACAAAGAATGCAGTAAATTAAGACAGGATAGGAGGAGGCTTCTTAATGTATCCATTTTAGATGGCTTTAGATTTTAAATTATGTCAATGTATTACTTATTAAAAACATTAGATTATGAGCAACATAGCCCTGTTTTTAGCTATTTATACATTTGAAAAGACAAACTAATTTTCTGAAATATATTAGTGTGTTTCTTCCAAGAACATTTGCATTCAAACAGAATAGAACCTAAAGCTGAAAATACTAAACATGAATAGAGAAACTTCAGACAACAGCAGTAAGTAGTCCAGAGAGGGTGAGGATTGAAAGGTAGGGGCCTCCTCAGTCCTTCTGCAGTCTGAGCCCCTATTCTACCTTCATGCAGGCTGTGTATTTAGGCATGGCCTCTGATCTGATCTGATCTGTTTGTTACCCTGTTTCCACATTCAGTGAACAGAGCTGAGAAGTTGTTCTTCTCTAACCCAGGGCTGATATCAGATCCTTAGTTGTTTCAATATCTGCAATAGCTATGAGTGGTACAAATTAATTTCTTCCGCTAATGAAGAACCAAGACATTTTTTTCCCTATTATTCATGATAGAGAGTGTGAATGACGGATTGAGAGAGAGAGAGAGAGAGACATCCTCTTTAAGATATTGTCACCCTTAGAACCTCTTCCCCCAAGTCCTCTAGCTTCTCAGAATTTTAGGTGTTCACACACTAGGCATTTTCCAGATCGAACTGACCAGGGTCAGGTCAACTGTACCCACAGTTGGTTATGTGCACTACCCACCCCTCAACCCCAGCACTGCAGTTCAGCATGGAGGCTAGGCCAAGGCTTTTTCCCCCACCCGAGGGCTCATGGGTTTTCCGGAGAAAGACAGAGACAGAGAAAGAGGGAGAGAGAAAAAGCACTTCCTCCAGTGTGGTATGGTCATGGCACAACATCTTGTTAGGATTTGGGGCACACATACACACATGCCCAGTGTGTTTTTCAAACCACCAAGGCCAGGAGTTGAACCACGAATTTGGCCAAATGGAACCCACCTCTCCTTAACCAGCAGGTCACAGGACCAACACCATCAAGGCTTTTAGAAGAAATACATGTGAAATTGAAATGTAGAAAGGGACTCTCCGTCTTCCAGAAGCAGGAAAAATAATGTTTTAAAGGATAAGAAAAGAAAAAGCTGTAGCCGTCGACACCAAAGCCTGAGCAATTTATTTTGTACAAAACCCATGATCATGAAGGTCTCAGAGCAGTAATTCTGTCTGATGACCCTATGCTGTCAGGAGGGTGGAAAAACCCAGAAGATTAATGTTTTGTGTGGCAATAAGGTGGCAGGCCTACAACTCTGAGCTTATCTCCCATGAATCAGGAATTGGGCTGAGAGGCTTCAACAGACAGCAGCATTTTATAAAGATTTTCTGTAGAAAAAGACCCATAAAGCCCAGATTCATTAGTTGTTCTGTGTCTCCCCTCCCCCTCTCATTATTTGCTTCTTTGGTAAGCAGACGAAATATCCTTATACATGATCCCCCTTCTTTAGTTTGTTTTGTGCCAACAAAGCATCTGGGAGTAGATGAGGTATGTGTGTGTGTATGTGTGTGTGTGTGTGTGTGTGTGTGAGAACAGATAGAAAGAGAAGATTCTTTGGATATGAGCTCTAGTTTTTCACCTTCTGTTAAAAGATAGATACTTCAGAGACTAGATAGAAAGAGAAGATTCTTTGGATATGAGCTCTAGTTTTTCACCTTCTGTTAAAAGATAGATACTTCAGAGACTACCATAAAGATGTTTTATTTATTTATTTATTTATTTATTTATTTATTTATTTATTTTTGAGAGGTTTTTTTGCTATAGGGTGCGTGCACTCTCTGGAGAGACAGAGCGAGACAGAGAGATAGAAAGTGAGAAGATCCCCCACCCCCTAGGAGGGATGGCCATGCCATACTCCCTTCTCCTCCATTCTCTTCTCAGGATTTTGGGCACGTATGCACACGTGCCTGGTGTGAGTTTTAAGATGCCAGGTCCAGGACTCAGATCACAGTCGACTATGTGGGAGTCCAGTGAGGGAATATTGACCTAAAGCATTTAGGTTCTAGCAACTAGAATTTAAGTACAACTTTTGTAAACATTCCCATTTATTTAGAGCCAGGCACTTGTGACAGGGTCCTGCCATGCTGTGATCCCTCCCATGGCCCTGCAGCCAGCCAGAATCTCAGAGATGTGTGGGCACATCTGGAATGTTTAGATTGACCTGAGATCTGAACCTGAGCCTCCCACATGGCTCTAGCATCACAAAGCAGAATTCCACCAACTGCACCACAGCTGGTCCATGTAAATCTTCCCATTAAAGCAGTAATACTAACTAAAATTTGAAGACAGAGTTACACCACATATAAGGTGTGTGACTGTGAAACAGTCACTTAACCTCTCTTAGGCTCAATTTATCTGTAAAATAAGGATAATAATATTTCTGTAACAAGGTTATTATGCGGATGACATGAGATAAAATTATACACAATTAATGCTTGGCACTCATTAAATAGCCATCGCTACTGTAAATACCTAGGTTTGGAAATTAACTCCATCACTTCCTGACCGTATGACTTGAGGCAAGTTACCTAACCTCTCTAAACTTCAGTTTTCACGTCTGCAAAATGGAGATGATTATCTTCACAATCCTATGAGGTAGGTACCATTAAGGACAGCTTAAGAACTTAGCATACTGCTAGCATTGTAATCATTCAAGAAGTTAGAGCTGGCAAGAGTAGGAGTAAGAACAGATAGAAGAGGAGAAGCAGGAGAAAAGGAGGAGGATAGAAATGTTCATAAAAACTACAGGAAGAACAGTCTGCCTTAGACATAAGAACTTAGCGAGTCAATTTATTTGTTCAAAATAAAAAATTCACGTCATCTTTACCACAACCACATTCACTTTGTCTCTCTTTTAAAAAATGTAGGTTTTGGGAATGAGCACTTAGCATAATGGCTATGTTGCTGAACTCCCATGTATCGACCGCAGTTCGAGTCCCGGACCTAGTGGCTTAAACTCACGCTGGGTGTGTGTGCGTGCGTGCCCAAGATCTCGAGAGGAGAATGGAGGAGAAGGGATTGCGGCATGACCATTCCCCCTGGTGGGTGATTTCTCGCTTTCTATCTCTCTGTCTCTCTCTTTCTGGCTAGCGCACATGCCCTGTAGTAAAAACCTTTCTTAAATTGAAAAAAAAAAATTTAAAATGTAAGTTTTTGAGGTTTTCTGTTCCCTTCACATTTTTCTAGCATCATCTCTTATCATCTCTTTCCTTTATGTTACTGGCTAAAACAGAATATATTGTGGCAAGGGCATGAAGCAGTATTTATATTATTCATATTATACTATTATTTATAGTATTATTTATCCTATTTATTGAGTACTTGCCATGAGGTAAGCACCTTATGTGTGTTATTTGCATAGAACCGTAAGCTCCAAGAGAAGCAAGACCATCATCTCCATTTATCACTTTACTCCTAGTGTCTGGCACATGGAGACCAAGAAAGTGGTTTGAAGCTGAACCTGTGGTGGTAGACACACTGGAATGTGAGTCTTAATGCCACTACTGACAAAATGTGTGACTTATTTAATGTACATAAGCCTTGCTTTCTTTCCTGTAAAAATGAGAACAATTGTTACACCTAGCTCATAGAATTGTAAAGGTAAGATTCATTCATACATCAAGAAGTAGGGACTAGGGCTGACAGGTGGCATGGTGGTTAAGGTGCTGGACTCTCACATGGCAGACCACGAATCTAGTCCTAGACCTGGTGGCTTGCTTTCTCACTTTCACTTTCTCTCTCCCTCTGTCTCTCTGGTCAAAGTAAAATAATAATAATAATAATAATAATAATAATAATAATAATAACAACAAATAAAATTTTAAAAAGTAGGGGCTGGATGGTGGCACAGTGGTAAAATGTACTGCTGCAATGAAATGCGGTGCTTGATGAGGCTGACCCATAATTTCTCATGCCTCATCCCTGTGCATGTGTGGCCTACAATGTCCTTTTCTCTTTATTAATCTGAAAAATTCATCTTTTAAAATCTACTTCAAGTGTTACTGTCTCTTATAATTAATTGACTTTTTATATTATACTTGATTCTTAAAATAGTAGAGGTGACTTTCAAAATTCATAAAATTAAATGATAGAATCGTGGCAAAAAGAAAATCAAAGTTAGGGAAAGGAACAAAAATCCAGATGAGAAAGATTCAACTTAGAAAAGCAGACCACAGCTTTATTTCTAAGCTTTTTGGCAGTCAAGGCAAGGATAGAAACCTGATTAGTGGGGGGGAGGGTGGGCTTGATGGCGGTACAACAGTATAACGCAACATTCTGCAAGACTGACCCACGTGGGAAGATTTGGGATTCATATCGAGAGACTTCCCTAAGTATGCCAGGCATGTGCCCATGATGTGGTGCTGGCTAAGACTGAATGTGGATTGTGGAGTCAAAACCCTGTTGGGGTCTATATCTCCTTCCTCCCACTTACTTATGGAAGAAATAAACTTACAAAAAAAAAAAAAAAGAAAGAAATCTGACTGGAAACGACAGGTGACGTGGTGGTTAAGGGCATTGGACTCCCACATGGCCAACTATAGCTCGATTCCTGGACCTGGCAGCCTGCCTTCTCACTTTCTCTCTCTCTCTCTCTCTCTGGCTCTGTCCCTCTCTGGTCAACTTGAAATAAATAAATGAATGAATAAAGTTAAATAAAATAATTCTTACAAAAAAAGGAACCTAATGAGTTTCAGGATTCACAGTGTCTGTAAGTTTAAATCTCAGTCTTTGAAGAGAAATTCATTTTTTTCTGAACTTTGAGAGAAATAATCTTTTGAGGGTTCTCAAAAAATAGGATACTGTAAGATGTGGCATCCTTTACAACAATCTTACAACAATGAACTTGATAGCAAACTGCTTCTTGGACTATTCTTCTTGCGAAACAATAACATCCTCTTTTCTGGACACTACTCCCAACTTCTCCGTCTGAAATAGGGCCCTTCTGCATTACCATAACACTTTGTCCTTCCTTCTGTCAGGTTGCTATATAATTATTTATAGATCTATATTCCTTAACAAACAGAGAGCTTTTTGGGAACCAGCAGTTAGCGTAATGGCTATGTCGCTGGATTCCCACGTAGTCGACCGCAGTTCGTGTCCCGGACCTGGTGGCTTAAAACTCACGCCGGGCGCGTGTGCATGCGTGCCCAAGATCCCGAGAGGAGAATGGAGGAGAAGGGATTGTGGCGTGA
>NW_006202251.1:53898-75934 GCF_000334495.1 Tupaia belangeri chinensis
CCCTTAAAGTGAAAACCTTTAAAAAAAAAAAAAAAAAACAGAGAGCTTTTTGAGGGCAAATAGAATGTCTTGGTAATCCCTGTACCTGTGCCTCAACTTCCTTATCTGTAAAATGACAATAATAATGGCACTTAGCTCCTGGGGTTGATGAGTAAATGAGTTAAAGCATGCGAGACACATAACTGCCTGGTAAGCACACAGCAAGTATTAGCAATTATTTCATCCCCAGCATATACAACACCTGGCATCAGGCACTGAAGTGATAGATCCTAGGTAATGCATAAATAGATCAATTTATGAGTCTAGGATGGAAGTTTCTGGATTCTGTTTGCCTAGAGAGCTCTCAAACTGTGTAATAAAACCATTAAAATTAATTTGTTTACCCTCCCCCCTTAAGTCTTTACTCAAAGACCATGTATTAATGATGCTTTCCCAAACCACACTACCTCAAAACATTTCTTATATCCCTTTCTCTGCTTTATTTTTCGCCTTAGCATTTCACACAATCCAACATACCACATGTTTAAGTATTTATCATGTTTATTTCTGTCTTTTCTCATTAGAAAGTAAGGGCCAGAAAGCCAAGGATTTTGTTTGTTTCTAGACAAGAACCTGGAGAATAGCAGATTATCAATATATATTGATTGAATACATACATAATCATAAAGAAGAAGGGCAAAGCAGGAACTAGGTTAAGGCAAGTTCTTAGGATAGAGTTTAGAGCCTACATTTATTTGCACCTTTAGAATAAATGCCTCCTTAAAATTTGCAGCCTAGGCACTTCCTTGTTTGCCCTATTTCCAGCCCTGAACCAGAGAACAGACCAGATGACCTAGTGAGATTCCATCTAGTCCTAGTCAGTGGTAGATCTATAAATTTTTATCAACCAGGGACCAGTAGGTAGTGTAGTGGTTAAGGTGTTGGACTCCCACATAATCAACCATAGTTCAAGACACAGGCACAGTGGCTTGAAAATCATGCTGGATATGTGTGTGTGTGCGTTCCCAAACTCCCAAGAGAGAATAGAGAAGGGATTAGGGAATGGCCATTCCCCTGGGGGTAATTTATCACTTTCCCTTTCACTGTTTCTCTGTCACTCTGTCTCTCTGTCTCTGTCTCTCTCTCTCTCCCTGACAAGCACATGGACCCTATAAAAAAATAAAGGTTTGTCAAACAGCTCTTTGGAGTTTTGGAGTTTGGATAACCCTGACTTGTACTGTTTGCCGATTTCTGTGGTGAAAATATTTCCACCATGGATGATTTTTTTTTTTTTGGAGAGGTTTTTGCTGTAGAGGTCATGTGCTCGCCAAAAAGACAGAGACGGAGAGACAGAAAGCGAGAAATCACCCCCCAGGGAGGATGGCCATGCCGCAATCCCTTCTCCACCATTCTCCTCTCGGGATCTGGGGAACACACACTCAGCGTGAGTTTAAATCACTGGGTCTGGGACTCAAACCGCGGTTGACTACATGGGAGTTCAGTGACATAGCCATTATGCTAACTGCTGGTCCCCACCATGGATGATTTTTTTAAAAGTGTATTTCTTTCTTCTGAGGGAGGGTGGAGCATCCTCAACAGTGTCCTTACACTGTGATCCACACCCAACTTCAGTCAGCCTAGATCACAATCTTGAGTACATGCACACTCAGCACATATAGGGAGGCTCCAGGTTGTGAACCCAGGACCTTCCCATGTGGGGTCCAGTTGAGTTATTGCTATGTTAACATCTGATCCCTGCCATGGCCATTTTCAATCTATCAACAAGAGGTCTCTGAAAACAAAATTGGGATGAGATGTACCCAAAAGGGCTCTTGCAAGCTGGTTCAAGTTGGTGCCAGAACATCACTGACCAGGATTCTTGTATTTTTGATAAATGCAACCAGGGCCAGCAGAAAGAAATGCAAAGAGAAATTAAGAACAATGTGTTTATTAATATTACCCATCTCCACCAATAATAATAACAACAACAACAACAACAACAACAATAAATAGCCCAGGAGTGCATATCCTAAATAGATGGGTACTGGCATCACTTTCAGATTATGAGGGATAAAAGGAGGAAATCTAGTGTCCTCTAAGGACTATGCACCAATCCCTTTGCTAATTACACAGTCCTATAAAGTAGGTACTATTATCCCTGCTTTAAACTGATGGGAAACTGAAGGATGAAGATGATAAGTAACTTGCCCAAGATCACACATGTCACAACAGCAGAGCTAGGATTTAAATGAAAGCTTGTTTAATTTTAAAGCCCACGTACGTTTTCTTACATAGTAATATTGTGTTATGGCCTCAGAATATTGTGAAATCCCCACAGGTATGTACTAAGAAGTATCTGTAGGCCCAGATTTGTGACACAGGTTGTATTTCCTGAATTCTCTTCTCTGAATCTGACCCACCATCCATGAACACCAGAGGACTGGTGATGGCTGGCTTTCTTGTTCATTGCTCTGTTCTCAGTGACTCTAGCACAGTACACTGAAGGCATTCAATGACAGAAATAAAAAGACGAAAGAACATAAATGTGGGAAAGGAATGAATTTTTGTCTCATGTATATTTTTTCTGTGTATGGATCACTTGATACTTTAGACAAGAAATTTGCATAGATACTTCCAAGCAGATTTCCCTTTCCAACTTCTATGAATTAGATAGAGTTAAAGGCAGCACTGGATTCCTCCTTATCTGTTCTGCCAGAGATTCACAAGAGCATGGAGCTCGGGATGGATTCTAGAATTATCTTCACTGCAGATTTGCTTTCCTAACTGTTGTGTACTTCAGCTGTGAGTCTCATTGGTTGGTACTTTGTGTGCCACTCCAGTGTGTGTGGATGGCAGGCCCCATTCAGGAATATTTTGAGCATAAAAAAAGGGGAGCCATAGGCTCAAAATCCCCATGGCTAATCAGTAGAGCAGGCAATCCTTCTGTGGATAATTGGATAGTGACTGAATTTAGTTCCTGGCTAAATCTCAGGACTCTTCCACTCAGTAGCTTAACTAAAACCCTTTTCCTGAGATTTTAAAAGGAGGTAAAGGGAATCAGCAGTTAGTGTAATGGCTATGTCACTGGACTCCCACGTAGTCGACCGCGGTTCGCGTCCCAGACCCAGTGGCTTAAAAACTCACGCCAGGCGCGTGTGTGTGCATGCCCAAGATCCTGAGAGGGGAATGGAGGAGAAGGGATTGCGGCGTGACCACCCCCCCGGGGGGTGATTTCTCGCTTTCTGTCTCTATATCTCTCTCTGGCGATCGCACATGCCCTATAGCAAAAAATCTCTCTAAAAAACAAAAAACAAAACCAAAACAAAAAACCTCTCAAAAAAAAAAAAAAGGAGGTAAAGAAGTCATCTCCAGTTGGGGAGTTTCTCTTTCTTTCCTATGCATGAACATTAACACTGCCAAACCAAAAGTTGTTCAAGATTACATGTTCTGGGATGATCCAATGACTGGGGTTGTATATTCTGAAGCCCTCCAGCAGAGGTGGCCTACAGTCTGAATGCATCATCAAGATGTATTTTGCTTGGCATGCTTAATAGTTGAGCATTGTTTTACGGTTAATTGAGAGCATTAAAAAATGAAGAGAGTTAGCATTAAAACACATCAGATCTTTTCGTTTCTCTTGAAAACATGGACACTCTGCCAACTCTAGCCATGAAGTCTGCCACGCAGCAATGTTGGGCTGAAGCTGAGTAGCAGCTATACCTCTTTGAACAGAGCATGGGTTCACTGTGGGCACCATTGCCCACCACTTCCCCCTATCTGCTCAACACTGAGGCAGGCTTTCAGTTGCAGTTAATTATTCCCCTCTGCACTGCTCTTTCACCATTCAGATGGGCATGTGCTCTTCAGTTTGCTACAAAGACCAGTCCACCACACTAACTAGATATATTTTAGTTGCCTACCTGGCTCCTATAGTCACTAAGTCTGTGATGGAATCTCGGATCCTTATTCTGAGGACACAAGACTAGTCTTGGACATAGGTAGGGTTTGTAGCTGCCAGCACAGATTGCTAGGACAAATTGCCAACAGAAATCCCCATGCCTCAAAAATAGCTCCCTGGTGGCCAATGGGCCTGAACTTCACAGTCTCAGTCACTTCTTTAGTTAAATAATTTAGTCTTCCTCTTTCAAAATTAAGACCTGTTACCTGGGAGGAGCAGCCCTTTATCCTTAGTTCCTAGGAACATGGAGAAAGAGAGTCTGCATTAGCAGCATCTTGGAAGAGATTGGGATTGCTGAAGCTGGCTCAGATTAGTTTGTTGTCTCTAGGAAAAGAGAAGGGAAGAGAGCAGGGCACAGAACAAGCAAGCTTTGCTGAGGAGAGGGTGTGGAATTGCTCAGAGCCTGGGGATCTCTGAAAAGGGCAGAGTCTAGCAGACAGCATGAGGGTACTGTGTGGATAAGGGAAGGGTGGAAGGCATTGCTCTGAAGGAGGAAGAAGCCTCTCATGGACCATGGGCCTACAGAGAAAGAGTGGATACGTTCTTTAGAAAGGATTGCTTGGTTGGGTGTAACTCACAGGTGGTGTGAAGGCCGGAACTCTATAAACAGATCCTCTTGCAGTTACCAGAGGCTATTTTTGCTCTTTGCAACATCATGTGCCAGGCAGACAGTGGCCTTGTTGGAATGCACAGGCAGCTAAGCAATATGCAATTGGTGGCTCCTTAGGAAGAGGACTCTCTTGTTTTTTTCCATTCCCAGCACACTCCACACTGGCCCTTCACCATTCCCACCCTGCAAGCCTGGCATTTATTAGCTACAGTCACTCCTCAGAGCCTGGGGCGCCAAGTGTTCCAGTAAACCCTGGGAAGGCAAGGCCCCCCCAGCAGCCAGGCAGCTGCCCAAACTAGCCCATCCACCTCTCATTGCCCTGCTTCTCCAGCTGCAGTTGGATTCCAGCATTCCCCTGGTTCCTTGCTTCCACTCCTTACAGGCCTCACTCAGAGGCAGTTCTTTTTTTGCTTCTCCCAACTAGGTTTGCTTTAGGGGCATCAGTTGGCATGTCCCGACCTTCCACGGAAATGTCAGTTTCAATTATATTAGAGAGGGACCAGCAGATGGCGAAATGGTTACATTGCTGGACTCTCATGTAGTCCATCACAGTTGAAGTCCCAGACCCAATGACTTAACTCGTGCCAGGCGCATGTGTGTGCATGCCTAAAGGCTAAGAAGAGAGTGAAGGAGAAGGGACTGCAGCATGGCCATGCCCCCTAGGGGGGGTGATTCCTCGCTTTCTATCTCTCTCTTTCTGTTTTTCCAGTGAGTGCATGTGTCCTATAGCAAAAATCTCTCTTTAAAAAGAAGAAGAAGAAGAAGAAGAAAAGAAGAAGAAGAAGAAGAAGATCAGAGAAAGGCACAACAAAGAGGCTTTGTTTTTTTAGAGGTTTTTGTCTTAAGGCGCATGTGCTCACTGGAGAGAGACAGAGACAGTAAAAGAAAAAGTGAGAAATCACCTCCCCCCACCACCACAGAAGGATGGCCACTGCAATCTCTTTTTCATTCTCCTCCTGGGATCTTGGGTACACACGGACATGTGCCCAGTGTGATTCTTTTTTTTCTTTGTAGCCTGCATGGTGTATTGGCTTTTCTTTTCTTTCTTTTCTTTTTTTTTTTTTTTGTTTTTTTTATTTTTTTAATTTTATTTCTTTTATACATTCAATCACTTAGCTTGTAAAGTGAATTCTTCCAATATAAATACACTTCACACCAGTCTAGTTGAAGATACTGCACACGTTATAATCAACAGACAATAATCCATTTCTGTCACCGGGTCCAAGATTTGAACCATGGTAAGGCTTATGGGAGTCCAACAACGTAATTGCTATGCTATTCACTGGCCCCCAAAGAGGCGTTATTATTTTGGTGTTTGGGAAGTGCTGACTAGAGGAGATCTGTGCAGTGGTAGCAGGGGGGCTCACATGGTAAGGGAGGAGGCAGAGGAGAAAATGAGGGGAATGAATGCAGTTGGTAAAAGGAATCAGAAAAAGTGGGGCTTGAGGTCAGTTGGTGGTGCAGCAATAATGCACTGGACTTAAACGGGAAGGCCCTGTGTTTTTGTCCCAGCCCCTTCTTGTACACACCTGTGATCTAGACAAGCAGAGGCTAGGAGTGTCATGAAGACCCTGTTGGGAGTATCTGTCTATCTCTGTCTGTATCTCTGTCTCTCTCCTTCTCTCTCTCTCTCTCTCTCTCTTTTTCTCTCAGGAGAAACAAATAAATAAACTTCAAAAAGAAGAAGAAAGGAGAAAGATAAAGGGAGAAAGGAAAGAAGAAAGAAAGAAAGAAAAAGAAAGAAAGAAAGAAAGAAAGAAAGAAAGAAAGAAAGAAAAAAGAAAGAAAGAAAGAAAGAAAGAAAGAAAGAAAGAAAGAAAGAAAAAGAAAGAAAGAAAGAAAGGAAGGAAGAAGAAAGAAGGAAAGAAAGAAAGAAGGAAAGAAGAAAGAAAGAAAGAAAGAAAGAAAGAAAGAAAGAAAGAAAGAAAGAAAGAAAGAAGAAAGAAAGAAAGAAAGAAAGAAAGAAAGAAAGAAAGAAAGAAAGAAAGAAAGAAAGAAAGAAAGAAAGAAAGAAAAAGAAAGAGAAAGATAAATGAGAAAAGACAAGGGTTGTACTTGACTTGCCTTCATACATTATTCTGACCCTTCCCCTTTTGTATGACTTCCAGCTTGGGCCATGTTCCCTGGACCCCTCTCAGAGCCCTGTGACTTCCATTTGCACACACCACTGTTCAGGGGCCCAGTTCTCCCCTCCAAGCTGCACCCTACTACCTGGGCACAGGCTGCATCATGCTGATTTTCAGATTAGTGAGACAAATGCTTAACACCCACCTCCCCTCAGCCTTAGCAGCTTGCATTTCCATGAGAGTGACAAGAAGGGTGGAAATACTTATTATCTACTTTATTTTGTATTGAAGCCAATTTTCCTAGGGCCTGCACTATTCCCCTCCAGCAGTGGTGGGAACTTACAGAGACCGCATGAACTTTGCTGGTTACTGAGAGTGCTTGGGAAGTAATAATTTACTAAAGCCTCTGATTCCTCCTGTGAAATATCCACTTTTCAGATTAGCTGTGGGTAATGTCTTTCTCAGAGCTGGCCTCCCCTGCCTCCCAGCAGGTTCCTGAGTCGTCTTTTCCCCTGCTCCCCTGACAGCCTATGGATGTGTGCTTGAGGGATGCAAACTTGAACAATTGCCTACGCAAAATGGAAATACAGAAGAAAATTGGATGGAGGTGGGGACAATCCTTTAATTCTTTCCTGTAGCAGCCAGAAATAATTTGGGGTCTTTTATTAAATTCAGAAACTCTGAATGCATACTATATGAAAAGACTGTAGGCTGTATCTGGGGAGGTGGCAGTGATTTTATTTTTCCTACTTGGTTTCTTTTTGTTTCTCTGAGATCCAAGGGATAGAAGAGAATAAATGTGAATGAAATGAAAATGTGATTGACTCATAATGCAAATTATGCATCATCATCATCATTATCACCATCATCACAATGGTACCTAACAGTAAGTGCCAAGCAGAGTTCAATGGCTTTGCATGCATGAATTCAATCATCACAACTCTGATCTGAGATGTTATTAACTTTGTTTTCAAGGCAAACAGAATGAAGTATAGAGAGATCCAGTGACTTGCTGAAGGTCATGCAGCTGGTTCCTAGGCAGCCTTTATCCAGGATTCACCGCCTTGACATTACACTAAATTGCTTCTTGCTATGTGCATTCTGTTCTTTCTGTTTTACATTTTTACAGAATAACTCCAAAACTTAATATCTTAAAGCCACAGCCATTTTACTTGTTCATAAGCCTGTGGGTGGAGGAGTGCTACACAGTATGGATGGTTTGTCTCTGTTCCAGGATATCTGCAACCTCAGCTGGGGTGGGTCAAAGAGCTGAGGAATGGTTGGGACAGATGGACTGGAGACCTCTGGGACAGATGGACTGGAGACCGCTGTCTGGGGCCTCACTTCTCACTGAATACTGGGTTCCTGGTTTCTCCTCTACATGACCTTCCCATATGACTAGCTTTGACTTCCTCATAGCTTGATGGTCTCAGAATAGTCAGACTTCTTACATGGTAACTGGATATCCCTAAGAGAAAGAGGAAGTTTCCAGATCTCATAAAAGCTAGACCTAGAATTGGGCACAGCATTACTTCCAACACAGTCTACTAGTCAAAGTAAGGTTTCAGACCAGACCACATTCAAGAAGAGAAACAATAGACTCCAATACTTGATGAATGGGGTGATATGCATGCATATATACTAAAAGAAGTAATTAATAGTGATCATCTTTGGAGACTGCTACATTATAGATAGATAGATAGATAGATAGATAGATAGATAGATAGATATAGATAGATGATATATAGATAGATATAGATATAGATATAGATATAAAATACATACCAATTATACTACATTATATTACTCCATTATATTGTATTATATTGCATTATATGTCAGTATATTGCACCATATGCTTGTATACAGACACACATACAAATTTATTTTTTAAAGAAAGAAAAAGACTATTTTGACCAGCACTCTGCAACCATTAACTCTACTTCAAGATACTCAGTTTTAAAATTCATTGCCAGGCCTGGATCCTGAAAAGTGTTTCATGCCCCCTCCAGTAGCTCAGTCATGTTCCCCAGACCCCAATGACATAGAAGATCACAATTATAGAGCTGACTCTAGACCCTCTCCACATGGAATTGCTTTTTTCTTCTGAGGCAGGAACCAGGGAGGCTTTTCAAACAAGGCTCTAACCCAAGGCAGTAATCCACTGAGGCCCACACAGGGAAATCCTGCCAGCCTTGCAGACTCCAAGCCTGTGACCATTAAAGACTACAGCTACCTGGTGTCAAGAGAGGAGAGTGGCGGGAACCAGCAGTTAGTGTAATGGCTATGTTGCTGGACTCCCACGTAGTCGACCGTGGTTCGCATCCCGGACCCGGTGGCTTAAAACTCACGCCGGGCGCATGTGCATGCATGCCCAAGATCCCGAGAGGAGAAGGAATTGTGGTGTGACCATCCCCCCGGGGGGTGATTTCTCGCTTTCTGTCTCTATGTCTCTCTCTGTCTGTCTGGTGAGCGCACGCGCCCTATAGCAAAAAAAACTCTCAAAAAAAAAAAAAAGAGAGGAGAGTGGACAAGAAGGGCTCACAAAATTTGAGTGGAAGTTCTGATTCTACTTTTCTGCCTGGGGGAAGACGGCAAGGAAGTGTGACAGGCATTTGGTCCTGAGTCATCTTATTATTTTACTGCCTATAGACTCCAAATGGCTGTGAATAAAACATGATTGAATATCCTGGATTGAGCCGATATACAATGTATACTGGATGGAAAATCTCATTTTGTATACTGTATTGATGTACAGTGAATGATTATAAATTAATTAATTAAAAAATTAATAAATAAAATAAAACATGCTTAGTTATCTCCCCACTCTCAAAGATAATTTTGTTATCTCCTCATAAATGACAAGGTATTTTCATAAAGCACTATTCACCCCTGTCATGTTCGACCTATTGTCTTTTCAGTCTAGTCAGTACCTTGTTCCTGCCAGTGATAACTCATTCGTTCCTTCCATATTAACTGAGGGCTACTATGTGGCACACACTGTTATAAGCACTCAGGATACAGCAGTGAACAAATCAGACAAAAATACCTGCCCTCAGGCAGCTTGCATTCTATTGGAAGGCTAGACAATGAAGTAAATAGGCAAAATGCACAGTGCATTAGGTGATAAGTGCTCTGGAGAAAAATTAAGCAGCAAAGGTAGTAGACACTGGGATGTTGGAAATTATAGTTTTAAATAGTGTGTACAAAGTAGGCCTCAGTCAGAAAATGACATCTGAGCAAAGGCCTGAAAGAGGTGAGGGAGGAGATTTTGCTTAAAATAGACTCTAGAAAGAAAAGGACTACGCAAAGAGAACAGTTATGGAGGAATGGTATATTAGACTATGAAGCTTTCAGTCATTTCTGTTACAGAATTGTGCATGCATTCCCATGTGGTGTGACTTTGCATACTTCCTTCTAGAGCAAACAATATATTTCACCACCACATTGATTCTGAACATAATCATGTAACTTGCTAGATCCAATGGAATATCAGTGGATGTGATGCCGCTGAGATTTTAAATATGTTTTTATGATTTATCTTGGCCTCTTGCGCCTCTGCATCTGCCATCAGAAGAATGTGCTTCAGCTGGCTGCTGATCCCAGAACAGAGATACATGGAGAAGATAAAAACCTAACTCTCAGCAGAGCCATCTCAACTGACCTCATACCACCCAACAAGCAAAATAAATTATTGCTGTAAGTAATCAATATTTTGGGATTGTTTGGCAATATCAAAATAGGAATAGCTGGCAGAAGATGTCATATAATCTAGCCAAGAAATGATGATGTCTTAGACCAAGGAGGTAGTAGTAGAACTGATAAAGAATAATCAGATTCAGGATATATTCTGAAGACAAAACTGACAGGATTTGCTAATGGATTGGATGTAGAATATGAGAGAGACAGAGACAGCCAGAGGTAACATTCAAGGACAACAACATTTTTTGGCTTGAATAACTAACTGGAAGGAGCTGCCATTTAATGAAATGGCGAAGGCTGAAAGTGGAGCAGGTTTGTGGGAAGAGTATATCAGAAATTCAGCTTTGGGCATGAATTTGGCCTGACTTATATGTCTTCAGTGTTTATCCCAGACTGCCCTGCATTATAAACTTTGAAAGAATATATCTCCATGTCCCTGATTTATTTTGGAAAAGCTCCAAAACCCCTACTTTTTCCATTAGCCCTCCATTTCCCCATCTATTGGTGTCTTTGCAATTTTTATGATGAAGAAGATTAAAACAAGCGATCTTTGGGGGGGGGGAAGCAATCCGCTAGGAGGCTTTTTTTGAAGCTGCCTTTGCATAAAAAGCACATGGTTTTCACTTGGATCGTGTGATTCAAAGTAATAAAAAGAGCAAGTTTTCCTAAAGATGCTCTTGTTTACACATTACATAAGATTGAGAAAATGCCAATTTTCTATATCACATAATACAAACCAGGAAGTTTCTATAGTCAATCTCACAGCGTATATTAGAACAAAACTTCCTAACAACCAAGGGTCACAGAAAGCCATTGATAGTATGATCTACTTTACTTCAGAAATTGCACTAGGTGCTGAGAATGCAGTGGTTTAGCAGATTGTATTGCTATTTAAAATTTTCACTACCCATCTCTGAAAATGTGTTATACATATCCACCATGTTAAACTCAAGAGTGGCCATTTGACTTTCTTTGGTCAATGAAATAACCAAGCAGATGTTTTCAGAGCTAAAGAGTTATGGCATTTTGGTCTTCTCTCTGCCAAAAGAACACCAATATTCTAGATACTACTGTTTTCTATGAACCAGCCCACAGCCAACATGAGCAAGAAATTGATCTTTTTTTTTTTTTTTGAGGGAGGTCATTTTTTTCTGCAACATGACTTAGCCTATACTGATGCTAAAGATTGTAAATTATGTAATTGTAGTTATTGGACTCATGAACTTACAGGGCAATGGAGGAAGCAGTAAATAAGTAAGGACTATGAGAGAAAAATTATTGCTGGAAATATTAGAAGACTTTAAAAAGTTTGTGGAAAAATAGAATTAAAGTATAAGTTTATTTTGGTACAAAAAAATGTAAAGTCCACGCATAGCTTTTTCTTTTATTAAAAAAATTTGCCAGAGAGTATATACATTTACCAGAGAGAGAGGGAAAATGAGAAAGCACCCCTCCATTGGATATAGTCAGATTGCAACTACTACTCCTCCATTCTTCCCTCCTTTTGAGATTTTTGAGCATGCATACACATATGCCCAATGTGTTTCTCAAGCCACTGGGTCTGGGACTTGAACCACATTGTCAGCCATGTTGGGTCTAGCCACTCTAACCATCACACCATGGGCTGTCACAGTTTTTTCATAACATGCATTTTCCATTAATTTTGAAGATCCTCATCATAGTATGTAGTGAAAATGATTAAATGTATCTGTATATATGTGTATAATCTGCTTTATATGGGTGGTCAGGTAAGGTAAGTTGCTAGCTCTTAACCTTTAAAACAGAAAGCTAAACTTTTTGATCTTCTCTCTTCTCTGTCTTCTCCTTCCTCTTATCATCTCTCATCACATCTCTCCATCTCATCTTCCCCCTTCATATCCATGATTTTTTTCTCCAGATTATGTTCTTTTCTCTCAGCTGTTTACATTGATGTACATACATGTATGTGTGCATATGTGTATATCAATATGCATGCCAATGTGTGTGTATGCACATGTACATACACACAGAGGTAGTGCTTCTGAGACTGAACTATATAATCATAACGCTCGGAACCCTGCTTATCCTACTAGAATTGCTGCACTGCTTTAATTACAGCCCGTTATTCACAATACCTCACACATTTTCTGTCTTGTTGACAGTATTTGAGAAGCAGCAGCTGCTCCCTTACTTTTGCATTGATTGCTACTGTTTTGCTTTCCAAAAGAATATTAAATATCACAGTTAAACACAAATCTTCTTCAAGACAGCTTCTGCTCGCACCCATTCAGATTCCCCCTCTCTCACTCCACTGAGTGCTTTCAGATTTGCTCCTCTGCTCAGGCTATTTTAAAACGTCTGACTTTGATTTGAATCCAGCCCTCTCTCAAATTTCTCAACACCTCTGCTGCTGTCTCCCTCCCCTCTTTCTTTCAGTCCTTCCAAAGACCACCTACCTCTCCCAGCCAAACTCTCCGGTGTTTTAATTAATGAATTCTATGTGGATTTTAATAGCTCTGAGAAAATTGGGGAATGGATGGTGGCACAACAGTGAAGTGTGATGCTCTCTGTACCTGACCCACATGAGAAGGTTCTAGGCTTGCATCTGAAGACCTCCATGATTATGCCAGGCATGCATGTGCCCACAATCTTGGGCTAGCTAAGGCTGAGTGTGAATTTCAGTGTCAAGAACCTGTTGGAATGCTGTCTGTCTGTCTGTCTCTCTGTCTTGCTCATGGAGAAAATAAAATAAATAAACCTTTAGAAAAAAAACCTCTGGAACCAGGAGGTGGCATGGTGATTAAGGGACAGGATCCCACATGGCCAACTCCAAGGTTCATATCCTGAACCCAACTGCCTGAAAATCATGCTAGGCACATGTGCATGCAGGCCCAACATCCCAAGGGGAGAATGGAGGAGAAAGGATTGCAGCATGGCCATCCCCCTGGGGGTGATTTCTCACTTTTCCTCTCTCTGTCTCTCTCTCTCTCTGTCTCTCTCTCTCTCTGGGGAGTACATGGTGCCCTATGGCAAAAATCTTTTAAAAAAAAGAAAAAAAGAGCTCTGGGAAAATCGTTGTCATCTACCCTAGTCCATTGCCCACAAAATAACACAATTGGAAGTGCATTCCTTCCCCTTGTGGCTTTTTGGTCAATGATTTGAACTTTCTTTTTTCTTTTCTTTCTTTGTGGAGGGCATTGGATATGGAAGCCATCTTGAGAGCTGTCTGCCATCTTAGAAACCTTAGGCTTCACTTCCTCATTGAGCAAACCATGTCTCAGAAATCATGTGACCAACTGTTCCTAGGCAACGGGAGATCCACTCACATCAATGATTGGCTCATAGTGTTGTATCTCTTTTCGGGCAACCAACTGGTACCCAACAGCCTGTATATAAAGCACAGTTTGCTGTGCAATAAACGAAGACTTGATCAGCACCTCATCTGGTCTCCACTCTGTGTATGTCTGTGAGAGTTCTGTGAGCCTGTGTGTGTGTGGGTCCCCTTTTTCACCATCCTCACCCGGGTACCTGTTCGACTGTCCTGCGGGTCAGGGCATTTCTGTTATTTATTTATTTATTTATTTATTTATTTATTTTAAGATTATGGAATTGTTAACTATTTCATTAGATCGGTGATCACTCTCCCTAGGAAAATCACAAATTCATGACATTGTATATACACTTTCAGAGAACTCTTAAATTTTCTAAAGTTCAGCTCTATACCAAGCACCTCTCTAGGGATACAGGAATGGAATTGTTAACTATTTCATTAGATCGGTGATCACTCTCCCTAGGAAAATCACAAATTCATGACATTGTATATACACTTTCAGAGAACTCTTAAATTTTCTAAAGTTCAGCTCTATACCAAGCACCTCTCTAGGGATACAGGAGAGCCAGGGGAGACTGACTGATGAAAACACCAGTCTGGGGAAAAGTCAGTATCTATCAGTGGAAAAGGGTGTAACAAGTTCATCCCAGAGTTTTTTTGTTTTGTTTTGTTTTGTTTTTGAGAGGTTTTTGCTATAGGGTGCATGCACTCACCAGAAAGACAGAGAGAGACAGAGAGATAGAAAGCAAGAAATCACCTCCTGGGGAAGATAGCCATGCCACAATCCCTTCTCCACCATTCTCCTCTCAGGATCTTGGGCACGCATGCAAATGTGGGATTTTAAGCCACCGAGTCCGGGACTCAAACTGCGGTCAGCTACATGGGAGTTCAGTGACATAGCCATTACGCCAACTGCTGGTCCCCATTCCAGAGTTTTTAACAAAGAGGGTAACATGAAGATGTAGGCAAACTTGGGTGATTTGAAAAAGTTGTCTAATTCCATTCTTTCTCCTACTCTTTGCCTTCTAGGTTCCAACCCGTTCTCAGGCTCGTTCTTCACCACAGTCTTCTTTCAGAGGGAGGGCCTGATGCCCAATGGCATCTTCCCAAAGCAAACAGAATGGATGAGTAGATATGAAATTTCCCTGCATGTTTTGAAGTCCAGGCCAGTAGCCATGGCTGGCTGAAGCACCAGCATTTTCCCTGAACCCATTCTCTGAACTCAATTTTTAAATTTCTGAGGTCTATATGTATTTGTACTTTTTCTTTTTTTTAGAGGTTTTTGCTATAGGGCACATGTGCTCACCAGAAAGAGAGAGAGACAGAGAGACAGAAAATGAGAAATCACCCACTGGGGCAATGGCCACTCCAAGATCCCTTCTCCTCCATGCTCCTCTCGGGATCTTGAGCACACACACACACATGCCTGGCTTGAGTTTAAGCCACCAGGTCCAGGACTTGAACCACTATTGACTACATGTGAGTTCAGCAAAATAGCCATTACGCCAACTGGTAGTTTCTATGTATATGTACTTTTAACCCATGGAAAGTCTGAAGATGAGGCAATGATGACACTGTCTTCTTTTTCTCTATGATTAGAGATTTTTACATAGGGCGTGTGCACTTGCTGGAGAGGCAGAGAGAGACAGAGGGACAGAAAGTGAGAAATCACCCCTCCAGGTGCATTTTTCAGGACATCTCAGAGATTCGAGCTAACAGTTGGCATGTGGCATTCCAAAATCCCTTCTCCATTGTCTTCTTGGGATTTTAGGCATGCATGCACATGCGCCCTACATGAGTTTTAAGCCACCAGGTCCAGGACTCAAACTGCAGTCGATTACATGGGAGTCCAACCATTACACCACCTGAGAGTCCCAAGGATGACACTGTCTTCTAGGGTTTAACTTCTGAGTACTTATTTACACACCATTTTGGACCCATCCTGGTTAGTATTGAAAAGCTGCTGTGTTTTTTGTTTGTTTGTTTTTTACATTTATTTTTACAGGGTATCACATTGATTTTTCCAGCACAAATACCATGCATATTAGTCAAGACAAAGACATTGCTGGTTTTTTTCCACAACTAGTGAGCTCTGACAAATGGAATAAAGTAATGTAGATAGGAAATGGTGTGTTTCCTGCCCTAGGAGGCCTTCCAGGAATTCTCTTGATTTTCATAAATAAACAAGCAAATCTGGGATAAAGTATAGATGTGCAAAATGCTGTGAAGAAGCTAAATTGAATGGAAAAGTAGAGGAATACTTTTATGGGACCCCACAAATGTAAATGAGGCATCAGGGAGGATGAATATTAAAGTCAAATGGCTGAGAATTGGAGACTATGGTAGAAAGGGCAGAGGATTTGAAGGGCTCCCAGAACATTATTAGCTCTGTGACCTTGGGCAATCCACTTTCCCAGACTGAGATTCAGTTGCCTGGATGTCAGAATCTGGAAGGCTCATGTCCCCTTATCCCTGAGTATGGTCATGCTCGTGCCCCCTGAAACTTCTCACTCAATCAAGCAAGTGAAATGGCTGTCTGGATCATAATTCCCTCTTCTCCTAGGAAGCCCATAGTGTGATGGGTAAGAACACAGGATCAGGGGACAGACTGCCTGGCTTTCCTATTCCTAGTTATGTGGCTTCAGGCATATCCTTCAACTCCTTTGAACTCAGTTTCTTCATCTGTGATACAGGAATGAGAATATCCTCTCGTTACATGGCTGTAAAACTTAAATGTTATCCATTAAATGCTTAGATCAGTTCCTGGCAAGTGGTAAGCAGTTCGTAAGTGCTAGTCATTATTATTCTCTGAGAATTACTTCTTTTTTTTTTTAATGGTAAAAAGCATGCAGACACCAGAGATAAAGACAGAGACAGACAGAAAGAGCCCTTGACAGGGTTTTGTCATTGCCATGATCTGCTTTCCCCAGCTCTCTAGTTCCTCAGGATCTTGGGCATATGTGAACATGTTTGGTGCATTTTTCAGGACATCCCAGAGACCTGAGCCAACAGTTGGCATGTGGCACGTAGCACTGCCATCCAGTATGCTATGGACTGTGCCAACTAGGGTAAGCCTACCTCTTTTCCATATAAAGATGGATGTCCCCAGTAGCCATGCCTATGCTAAGTGACCCTACTCTCCAATCATAGTTAAATAAGTCTGGAGTAGATCCTTAGCTAAATTTAGGCTACTTAAATTCTCTTTCCAGGAAACACTGAACAGAGCAAGGCAGAGACAAGCTGTTTGAGTCAAGTAATTTTAATGGCAGCACTTCGAAACAGAAACTGCGGGCATGTTTCTTTTGGCCCTTACAGTGTTTTGTTTTGTTTTAACTTGAATTAGTAGCCAATATTTAAAAGCCAGGAATGTCATATCCAGTATTATGGTTTTACTGGACCTGGCAATATTGTGCCACATTCCTGTATGGCTAGAGGAAAATGGGCTCACCATACCCTACTTTACCACAGCTTAACCCCCCAGAATTTGTGATCCACATTCCCAGAGGGCATGCTACTAAGTAGCCCTAGTTTCTGCTATTTCAGTTCTTGATTGTTTCACTCTTTCTTTGGTTCTATGAGATATCCCAATATCTCATACTCATTAAGCAATTCCCTTGATATTTCTTACTCCTCTGAGCTGCCTAGAGTGTCTGCAGTTTCTGTTACTTAAGGACAAAAGATACAAAGAATATTGAGATGCTCAGACTTCTATGACAGAGCCTCCAAATGAGCTCTCGATGTGACTAGTTCAGAATGGCCTACAAATTCTGTGACACAGTCTTTGGACATTCAATTTAGTTCTCCACTTGTCAAGGGTTGTAATCATAACTTTCTCTGCATGGAGTTTCTACAAGGAGACTTTAAAAAAATTGTGGAAAATGAAATTAAAGTATGGCTTTATTTTGGTGCAAATCTTTTAAATCTAGGCATCTATGTTTTCATAATGTGTATTATTTTCTACTCATTTCCATGAACTTTCTTAGAAGTTAGTTTTATTTGGGGTGCCAGCATGTGGCATGGTGGTTAAGGTGCTGGACTCCCATATGGCTAGCAATGGTTCAGGTCCCAGATCTGGCAGCTTGCTTTCTCACTTTCTTTCTGTCACTCTCTGGTAAGCACATGTGTCCTCCAGCAAATTAAAAACATAACAATAATGATAAAGTTAAATAAATAATTCTTTTTTAAAAAAAGAAGTTAATTTTATTTCTATTTCACATGGCTTCTGGTACTGCCAATCCATACACTACTGCCTGTGCTACCAAGGCTGGGCCTTCATGAACTTTTTAAAGACCCTTGTAAAGATTTTCTAAGGAAGCATATGCTCTGACCCAATCTCAGATCCAAATGCAAGCACTTCATCTTATTATCCCCCAAATTATAGCTGTACTTTGCAGACCACATGTCCTATTAGGGGGTTAATGTTCACCATCTACTTCAAATCTTCATTTTTTTTAACATTTGAAGTAACTCTGAGACATTAGGAGAATGCACAAGAAAACCACTCAAAATCAATTTTAAAATGTTTAAAGCTCTATTTTAAAGTGGTTTTCAATAAATATGTTCTCAGACATGGAAAAATTATGTTCTCTTCGCTAAGAATGCTCTACTATCCCTCTCCACCTGCAAAAATGTTCCTCAGATTTCAGGGCTCATCTCAAAATTCTCTTCTAGATAAAATTTATCCTACTCACCTAAGGAGTTTATTTACTTCCACTAGTATACCCCTATAACCCTTTGTGTACATTTTGATTACAGCACTTATCACATGATATTACAAATATTACTGATCTGTCTCCTACCCTTTGCTGTGATTACCTTAAAGACACACTTCATTTCTTAGTCATCTTTGTATCCCCAGCACCTAACCATAGAAGATACATCACCAATGCTGCTTGTGTGGATGTTTCTTGCTAAATGAATTGAAGTTGGACTAAAAAACATTTCTCTTTTTTTTTGGGGGGGGGAAGGTTTTTGCCATAGGGCTCATGCGCTTGCCAGAAAGACAGAGGGAGACAGAGAGACAGAAAGTGAGAAATCATCCCCCCCGGGGGAGGGATGGCCACACCGCAATCCCTTCTCCTCTATTCTCCTCTCAGGATCTTGGGCACGCACGCACACACGCCTGGCGTGAATTTAAGTCACTGGGTCCGGGACCCAAACTGCAGCAGACTATATGGGAGTCCAGCAACATAGCCATTACGCTAACTGCTGGTCCCATAGAAAATATTTCTGAGAAAGATGTTCCCATAGGGTTCATGGAGGTGATAAACAAGGATTACAAATACTGAATGGCAAGGCATAGCAAAGTAGTTGGGGTCATCTAAATAAATAAAATAAAAGGTTTATGTCACAAATAATTTTTTTCACTATTAAACTGTATTAAGAGAAATGATATAGCTATTAGAAAGAAATAGAAAAATATTAACATATTTTAAATAACTATATATCCAAAGTAGACAATTTTATCAGCAAAGTTATTATATTTTTTTCAGATTCATCACTATGGTCTAGTGGCTAAGCACCATTCGAATCCTGGCCCTTATGGCTTGAGAAACACACTTGGTATGTGTGCACACATGCCCAAAATACCAACAAGATGGAGAAATGGAAGAGAAAGGATTGTGGCATGACCATGCCCCATTGGGGACCTTCTCCTCTCTCTCATAAGCATGCATGCCCTATGACAATTCAAATATTAATAATAAAATAACATTTTAAAAACTATTTTTTATGAAAAAGTACATGTGCCTTGGATTGAGGATTGGTTTACAAAACTATAGCATGAGAAATTATACCAAAGGAGATCAGTATATAAAAATAAAACATTGATTGGAAATCGGGGCAGGATTAGGACAGAGCAAAGGATTCAGAAATATCTTCAGAATGGGAACACTTAGTTCTGAGGAAGAGTGGAGACATGGGTAATCTGAGAAACCCACAGTGGAGTAAAAACTAAGACCCTAATAGCTCTATGAACTGAAGACAACATAATAAACCAGTTGAGGCTCTGTGAAAGGTATCTGTGATCAGCTGGAGACTTCATAATTGACTTTCTTTGAATTCTCAGAGCCCAGGACTACCTTAGGAGAAACTGAATACATCAAGATAAAAAAACAGTGAGAAATCGGAAGATAAATCTAGAGTTAAATTAAGCTGTGCTATACAACAGGTAAAAGAATGATAAAACAAACAAACTTATACCTGACTGTTTATCTGTCCAGGTTATAGCCCAAAATAGTATGCCAAAACTCTGTGATTCCACAATTTGTGGGCTGGTGATCCCTGAAGGTATATAGTTATTCAAATTGATATGCATGGTGAAGATTTTAAGATAGAGAAGGCAGGGGCTTAGGAAGGAGAGATGAGGAGAATGAAGGAATTATTATATCAGTTATCAATAACTTCATAAAAATTATGATAAACTTAGTGACTAAAAGCAACTCACATTATCCCAGTTTCTGTGGGTTGCAGATCTGAGTGTGGTTTAGCTGAGTTCTCTGTGTTAGTGTCTCTCATGAGGCTGCAATTAAGGTGCCAGTAAGGGATGGGATCTCATTGTAAGGATCTGCTGGGCAAGAGTGTATTTACAAGCTCATGTCTTTGTCAATGTAATTGAGTTCTTCACTGGTTGTTGGACTGTGAGCTTTATTTCCTTCCTGATGGTTGGGTAGAAGCCTCCTTCAATTTCTTGCCATGTAAGTGTTTCCAACATGTCAGTTTGCTTCACAAAACCAAGTAAACCATGAAGGCAGTAGAAAGAATTGGCTGGCAAGGCAGACTTAAAATCTTACATAACATATTAATGGGAATGACTTCTCATCACCCTTGCCATATTCAGTGCCATCGTCTATATCTAGATACAATTTTTTTTGGGGGGGGAGAGGTTTTTCACTATAAGGCGTGTGCGCTTGCCAGAGACACAGAGAGAGACATAGAGACAGAAAGCGAGAAATCACCCCCCAGGGGGAATGGTCATGCCGCAATCCCTTCTCCTCCATTCTCCTCTCGGGATCTTGGGCACGCACGCACACGCGCCCGGCGTGAGTTTTAAGCCACCGAGTCCGGGACGCGAACTGTGGTCGACTACGTGGGAGTCCAGTGACATAGTCATTATGCTAACTGCTGGTTTCCTCTAGATACAACTTTTTGAAGTTTATTTATTTCCTTTATATGAACAGAGGTACCCTCAACAGGGTCTTCACACTGCTATCCTCTCCCTACCACACACAAAGACCTGCAGTCAACCTGAATTGCAGGTGCTCCCAGAGTTCTGAGGTAGACCTGGGATATGAACTGGAAACTTCCCACATGGTCTCTATCATTGTGCAACAGTGCCTCTACTGTCTGTGCCACTGTGGCTAGGCCTAGAAGCAAGTTTTTGTTAAGTTTATTTCTTTCATGAGAGTGTGAGAGAGAGAAGAGAGAAAGAGTGAGAGAGAAAGACAAGGTCTCAATGGGGTCTTAGGGTCTCATGTCACTGTCCTCATTCCCTCAAAGCCTTTCCAACCAGGAAAGGGCACATGTACCAAGAGTATGCAGGTTGACCAGGAAACTGAACTTGCAATATTTCTTATGAATTCAGAATTGCTTGAGCAGTGTGTTACCACTGCACCACCAAGCCAGTTCTAAAAGCAAGTTTTTAAAATAGCCCATACTTAAGTGGAGAGGATTACACAAGGGTATGCCAGGAAATGAGGGCTATTAAGGACCATCTTAGAGTCTGCTCATGGCAATTACTGAGTCTGAGTGTTCTTGTGGTATTAGTCAAGGGCAGAAGCAATGATGGGATCATGATGAAAAAGTTAGAGTGAAAGAACATGAGAGGACATATTTCTAAGCATAAAGCAAGATGTCTATGGAGACTCACAAAAGTAGCAAGGAGTATTAGAGAAAAGACTGAGTTTGTACCTGTGCAGGTGTCTCTGAGAGCAATTGTCATTTAGGTATTAAATATTCATGTGATCTCTTGATGAAACCTCCAGTCATATCTAAAACCAAAATATTTTTCCTCTCAAAACAGCTCTTCCTCTGACTTCCCTTTTTTTCATAATGGTCATTCAGGATCAAAACCCTTAGAATCGTCTTCAACTCACTTTTGTTTCCTAGAGTGTTGCCAAACTATTGATAGTTTAGTCTTGTTTGGTACACGAGTTTTTGGTTATATCAGTAGTATGGGTCCAGCTGCAAGTGACGCAACACTCAAAATGACAGTGGCTAAAATGAGGTAGATGTTTATTCCTAACTAATGTAAACATAGGAAGTCCAGGGCTAGTGTGGTGGCTCCACAATCACTGAGAACCAGGGTCTTCTGTCCTAATACTCTGTACTTCTAGACACAAAGTTTCCACATGTGTACCAATGGCTCATTGTGACTCTAGGTAGTTGCTTCAGTTCTAGCTGTTATGTCTGCA
>NW_006202251.1:75965-117177 GCF_000334495.1 Tupaia belangeri chinensis
CTGCCCGGAGAAAGAAAGGACAGAAGTATCCTCCTTTATAGGCTACTTTCTAGAAGTTGTATCCACCACCAAAACATAACTTAATATCCAGTGGTCAAACTTAGCTTCATAGCCATCCATAGCCCATTAGACACTGAAAATATGAAATTCATTCTGCCAATCTGCATTCCCATATTTATTGCAGCCTTATTCATAATAGCCAAGATATGGAATCAACATGTGCTCATCAGCAAACAGATAAAGAAACTGTGGTAAATATACACACAATGGAATACTATTTAGACATTACAAATAATGAAATCCTGGAGCTAGAAGGTGGTACAACAGTGAAACATGATACTCTGCAAGGCAACCCTACATGGAGGAGTTCCCAGTTCAAGTCCAGAGACCTCCCTGAGTAGGTCAGGCATATGCTTGCCCATGATCCAGGGCTGGCTGATGGCTGGAGGTAGATCACAGTGCTGAAACTGTGTTGAGGATTCTCTCTCTCTCCTTTCTCTTCTCTCTCTCCTCTCTCTTCTCTCATTCATGGAAGAAATAAACAGATCGACTTTTTAAAAGGATGAAATCCATTCATTTGAGGCAAAATGGAGACTGGAGGACATTATGTTAAGTAAAATAAACCAGGCACAGAAAGAAAAATACTGTATGTTCTTACTCATATATGGAAGCTAAAAAAGTTGAATTCATTGAAACAGAGAGTAGAATAGTAGTTATTAGAGACTGAGAAGGGTTGGACGGTACTGGGAGATGTTGGATAATGGATATAAAATTACAATTAGGAAGAATAAGTTGTAGTGTTCTATAGCATGGTAGGGTCAATATAGTTAACAAGAACTTATTGTATATTTCAAGATAGCTGGAAGAGAAGAATTTGAATGCTTCCAATGCAAAGTAGTGAAAGAAGTTTGAGTTGACAAATATGCTAATCGTCCTGATTTGATCAATATATATTGTGTTCATACACTGAAAAACTACACCATACCCCATAAATATGTTTAATCATTAAGAGTCAGTTAAGAACAATAGAATTTGGCCAGTGAATGATGTGGTAGTTATGACAGCTGGATCCCACATGGCCAACTGCATAATTTGAGTCCTAGGCCTTGTGGCTTGAAAAACATGTCAGGCACGTGTGTATGAGTGCTCAAAATCCCTAGAGGAAAATGGAGAAGAAGGGACTGTAGCATGGCCAACTCCTTTAGCAGAGTGCTTTCTCACTTTTCCACTTTCTTTCTGTCTCTCTGTGGTGAGCACACATGCCCCATAGCAAAGCTATATAAAACAAAAGAAGGAGAAGAGAAACATTATTCTAGCAGCTATATTTCCACCGAAAAATTGTGGGCTCAGTGGGGGATAACTATCAGTCTTAAGACTATCAAACTGAACTAGTTCCAACTGTCCTCAACAGTACCTTAATTCTAATTTTAGTGCTGAAAAGATGAATTTAGATATGTAGTCTAACCTTCACTTTGTATAAGAGGAAATTGAAAACTACAGACAGTTTTTAAATCCTGAGTCTGTCCTTGCTTTCCTAAAAGGAGACAAAGTACCATTTTTACCTGTGTGACCTTCTGCTTTTACCCCCAAGAACCCAGACTTGTGTTTTACAGATGAGAATTCCACAGGTTTTTTTGGACTGTTGGATTGAATCAAAGTTATGCTGCTATCAATGAGGCAGTTGGGTCTATAATCGTTCTCTGGAAAGAAAACTTTGCCTAGAAAGGAAAGGTGAGAAGGACTAGGAGTCTAGGCACTGACATCAGACACATTTGGTTTCAAGGTAGAATTTCACAAATTGCCAACTAATTTTGGGCAAGCAATTCTCCTATTTCATAATTTTTTAGAGGTTTTTGCCATAGGGCACGTGCGCTCACCAGAAAGACAGAGAGACAGAGAGACAGAAAGCAAGAAGTCATCCCCCGGGGGGATGACCATGCCGCAATCCCTTCTTCTCCATTCTCCTCTCAAGTCTTGGGCATGTACACAAATGCATCCAGCGTGAGTTTAAGCCACCAAGTTCAGGACTTGAACTGTGGTTGAGTACATGGGAGTCCAGTGACATAGCCATTACGCCAACTGCTGGTCCCATCTCCTATTTCATATTAATCAGGGTTGTTAATTGCAAGCAACAGAAACTGACCTAACTTGATTTAAGCATAGAATGGATCTATTAAGATAGTTTGCAGAGGGTCCAGCAGGTGGTATAGTGGTTAAGGCACTGGTTTCTTACATGATCGATAACGGTTCAAGTCCCAGACCTGGACGCTTGAAACTCATGCATGGATTGAGTGCATGTGTGCCTGAAATCCTGAGAGGAGAATGAAGGATAAGGGATTGTGGCATGGCCATCTCCCCTGGCGGGTGATATCTCACTTTATCTCTCTGTCTCTCTTTCTCTCCAGCAAGCACATGCACCCTATAGTAATAATTTCTCTTAGGAAAAAAAATAGTTTGCAGAATTATTGGAAGGGATGGAGAACAAGGCTTGAGGAAAATAAGCCAAGAACAATATCCAAAACCATACCACTAAACTGTCCCAGTGAGAAAGTCACTGACACCACTACCCAAAACTCTAAACAATAAAGAATATAGTTTATAACACTGGTACTCCTGATGATTCTCACCTTCAAGCAGAGGGCTGGAAGCAGGGTGGTAATATGTGGAAGCTGTTTAGACACTGTGTTTGCTATGGTATAACAGACATGTGAAACCTTCTGACTCTTCTCTGTCTCTAGGTGTCCTGAGAATTCTATCTCACTGTGATCAAATGATCAAAGTATAGCCAATTCCAGAAGGGGTAATTTGGCAGATCCCAGAATAAAAACCCAAGTCTTGACTCTACCAATTCTTTCCATACCTGAAGGAAGGCAAAAACGAAACAAAAAATAATTTCCATCTATGGCTCTTCAGAAACTACTTTCAAGGCTCAGGATCCTTATGGAAACAACTGAGCCTTGGATAAAGAGCTAGAACTGTCTCCATTGGGGCTTTTTTTTCCTCCCATATAACCTTTCCCACATAGACCCAATTCTTTCCAAAGCTATTTTATTTCATTTTTTTATTTCATTTTCTTTTGTACATTCAATCACATTATTTAGCTTACAAAGTGAGTATTTCAAGAGGTGAACATTTCTCCCTAGCCCAGTTGATAAAACTATAAAACATCTTCAATAGATAATACCACATTTCTTTGTTCCATTAATGCTTTGCCTCCCTATTTTTCTTCTAAATGTCCTTCTTCAAAGCTAACTTTTAAAGAGATTTTTGCTATAAGGCATGTGCACTCACCAGAAAGACAGAGAGAGATAGAGACAGAAAGTGAGAAATCACTCCCCCAGGAGGATGGCCACACCAATTCATTCTCCTCTCAAGATTTTGAGCATACATACACACATGTGCCCTGCGTGAGTTTTTTTTTTTTCCCAGAAAAAGAAGCACACTACGAAGTTAATTTTATTTGTTCAAGGGCTCATATTGCAAGCATTAAACCAAGCATGGGCTTTGATTCTGTGGGCCCACATTCACATATTAAGGTAAAAGCAAACTGTGATACACATACTTGGATGAAAACTAAAGGCTCATGGTTATTCACATTGTAGTTTTAGAATTTCTACAGCCTAGACCTCAGTAGTCACAGGTCTCTCAGGTCCTTCTGGATGTCCCGCAGCATATCTGCACTCTTCTTGAGCTGAGCAACCTCGTCGTCCTTCAGCTTCTGGTTGATGACACTGGTCAATCCCCGAGCATTGAGGATACACGGAAGGCTCAGGAAGACTTCATTCTCGATGCCATACATCCCCTTCACCATGGTTGACACTGGATGAATCCTGGACAGATTTTTCAACATGGAGTCAATGAGATCAGCCACACTTAATCCAATCGCCAAGTTGGTATATCCTTTTAGCTTGATGACTTCATAGGCACTTTCAACAACCATCTTATGCACTTCCTTCCAATTTTCGCTGTCATTGTCTGTCCCCATTTCTGGATTCAGTTCCTGGAGAGAAACACCTGCCACATTCACGCCACTCCACACGGCCACTGTGAAAACAGGACAAACATCCTAGATCTTTCTGACAATATTTCCTCTCTTAGTTTAGATTTCACTGGATTCAACTGGATCTGCTCCAGTGACGAAGGGCTTGAGGTTCCCCCCAAGTGCTGATATTTGCCTTCAAACAGCAGCACATCAGACCTACTAATTTTTAACAAAATTTTAGGTGTCTGAAGAAATAAGCTTCCGTGTTGCAGATCCATCATTTCTCCTTTGAGCTTATCTTCCAAAACATCCACCAGGGCAAGTTCATCAGTCAGAGACTTTTCCAGAATGCTGATCGCACACGCCATACCAACTGGTCCAACACCCACTACAATGATCATATTGTTGGTGACCGTTGCTTCTTCTTCTGCAACTAGTGCAATGAGTTTATCCTTAAGAATTGCCATTGTGCACAGGGCAGAGAAAGCTCTCAAGATGGCTGGAACAGTCAAGCTTAGAGGACAATGTCAGCTAGCCCTGCATGAGTCTTAAGCTGCTGAGTCTGAGACTCGAACCTCAGTCAACTGCGTGGGAGTCCAGTGACATAACCATTACACCATCCACTTGTCATTCCAGAGCTATTTTGATCAACTGGTTTGATCAAAAAGATTGGTATCTTACAGAACATTGTGTGTACTGTCTCCTTAATCCCATTCTAAGAAGAAATTTCAGTTCATTAATTAATTCTTCCCTTCAGTCAGTAAACACTTATTGAACTTCCATTGTGCTCTAGGCACTGTGCTAGGTATTGGAGACACAAGAATGAACTAGACAAACATGACACTTGCACTAATAAACTTACAGTCTGGTGAATACAGACAAGAAAAGACACAATTATAAAGAGGCATGTGATAGTTTAAAAATATGCCTACAAATTATTTGATACTCTTCCCTTTAAGAACTTAATTCCCCTCCCTTTTGAGTGTGAGTTGGACTTAGTGACTCATTTTTTCTTTAATTTTTCCAGAGTGTGCATATGCTCACCAGAGAGAGACAGAGTAACAGAGAGGGAGAGGGAGAAAGCACTGCCCATGGGATGTGGTCACACCCCAATCCCTTCTCCATCCCATTGGAAATTTGGACATGTATGAACATGTACTCAGCGTATTTTTTAAGTTGTCAAGGCTAGGATTTAAACCATGTAGTTGGCTATCTGGGCTCAAGCCCCTTTAACCACCAGGCCATGAAGCCAACCCAAGTGACTCACTTTTAACAAATAAAAGGGGCAGAAGTAATAATGTGTGACTTTCAAGATTTAATCATAGAGATATTGTAGTTTCCTTCTTTCACCCTTTCTTGGGTCACTCATATTGAGGAACCTTATTGCCATATTATGATTACACTCAAGAAGCCTAATGGAAAGGTCTATAAAGCAAAGAACTGAGGCCTCCAGGCAAAAGCCATGTGAGTGATCCATCTTCTAAGCAAATCCTCTAGCACTGGCCAAGCTTTCAGATGACTATAATCCCAGTTGACAATTTATCTAGAACCTCATGTGAGATCCTCAATCAGAATTAGTCAACTAACCCACTTCTTACCCATAGAAATTGAGATAATAAATTACTCTGTTTCAAGCCATTAAGTTTTGGGGTAATTTATTATACAGCAATAGATAACTCATACAAAGTATTTAAGTGCTGTGAAAAGGAAATACAGGGCGCTATAAAAAACATACAGTAAAGGATTTTAGTCTAGTTTAGAAAAGCAATTTTTACTGCAGGATTTGTTAAGCTGAGACCTGAATAGAAAGGGGGAAATTACAGGCCAGTTGATGGCATGATAGTTAAGGCAGCTGGATCCTACATGACAGATTGCAGGGTTTGAGTTTCAGACTTGGGAAATACAACAAGCATGTATGTGTGTGCCTAAACCCCAAGAGGAGAATGGAGAGGAAGGGATTGCAGCATGGCTAATGTCCCTGGGTCAAGGGGGTGATTTCTCACTTTATCTCTCTTCCTCTCTCTCTCACTCCTCTGTCTCTCTCTGGTGAGCACATGTACCCTATAGCAAAGAAAGAAAGTAGAAAGAAAGGAAAAGAAAGAAAGAGAAAGAAGAAAAAGAAAGAGAGAAAGAAAAAAATAAAGAGAAAAAGAAAAAAAGAAAGGAAGAAGAGAAAGAAAGGAAAAGGAAGAAAGAAGAAAGAGAAAGAAAGGGGACCAGCGGTTGGCATAATGGCTATGTCGCTGGACTCCCACGTAGTCAACTGCAGTTCGAGTCCCAGACCCAGTGGCTTAAACTCACGCCGGGCGCGTGTGCATATGTGCCCAAGATCCCGAGAGGAGAATAGAGGAGAAGGGATTGCGGCGTGGCCATCCCCTCTGGGGGGTGATTTCTGACTTTCTGTCTCTGTCTGTCTTTCTGGAAAACACACGCACCCTATAGTAAAAACCTCTCCACAAAAGAAAAAGAAAGAAAGAAATTAAAACAAAAAGAAAGGAAGGAGAAATTAGCTGTGATGTAGAGGTTAATGAAAAAGGAAAAAATATTCTAGGCATGAAGAAGATTAGGTCTGTAGGCAGACAGGATAAAGTAGCCATGATGTTTCACTCCGATGGAGTGAAGAAAAATCTAGACTCAAAATGAGTTGGAAGATAATTTCAAACATTCAAATGTAAGGGGGGTAGTGACCTGAAATGGGGAAATGGTAGAAAGGGAATGGAGATTTGTTGGCAAAAATTTGTAGAAATTTTCTTCTGAAAATTTGAAAAGAAGTTGAGATTATTTTTATAGATGAGAATGAGAGAGAGAGAGAATTAAATGCTTTGAAGAATATTGAGAAGATTTGAACTAACTGAAATTATAAGAGAATGCCAACAAAGAAACATATTAGGATTGAAAGACCACAATGCAGACCCAAATGAATTTGGAGATCATAAATTTATACTAATGAGTACAGTTATTTCACTTTTTTTTATACTCAGCAATTCAGGTGCAGAAATGGGGACGATTACTTGAAGTGACTTAACGCTGGAGGTTTTGCCTTGGAAAGTAACACAGAAAAACAACAAGGCATTAATTTGAGGATATTTGAGTGTAATTGCAGTGATGAACAATGGTAGTAGATGAGCTGAGTAGAGAAGAAAAGAAGATCAGAAGGAGGATGATAAAATGAGGTGTGGTACACTATGGTGACCCAGACAGCCTTTGAGTGAAGTACTTAACTGCTCCAAGTTTTATGGACACTACCTCAGGCTGCCTTCAGCTATGCTGCCAGGCCCTTCAGGGACCCTCATATATACGCAGAGAGCTGCCTTACCGAGTCACTTCCCTTCTTCAGTGGCCCACATCCTATAATACAATAGTAAAAAAGGCCTGGCCATCTTAGTCTAACTTCACAACAACACTCAAAGGCCACTGTAGTTTCAGAGCTTATCTATGAGGTTGATCAAGGCTGTCATTGAGTCTACAGTAAATCCCAACTTCTGTTTAATTCTGATTTATTCCCCTCCTTTCCACAGATATTAATCCCAAGGGCACTTCTTAATATATATCCTGCACTAAACTCTTTCTGAGAGTTTGCTTCCTGGGGAAACCAATCTGTGACATAGTGTCTATGAACTTAGAATCCCAATGAGGTAGTATATTGGGAGTAACTAGGTGAACTGGAAGGATGGAAGTGTGTGGTTACAGGATGAGATGTCTTAATTTATTATTTTAGAGGCAAAGAAATTCTGGATGACAAGGACAAAGATATGGTCAAGAGGGTGGGTGACTGAAATGGGATGAAGGGAAAGGTCCTTAAGGAGGTCACATGAATCTTTAGGGTCATCAATAATTCCCTCATTCAACAGATATTTATTGAAGATCTACTTTGTGAGCTGTTTATCTCTATGCAACAAATTACTACAAAATCTAAATATTTACAACAACAGAAATTTATTATCTCACAGTGCTCATGGGTTAGGAATCTGGATCAACTTAAGTGGTTGACTCTGTTTCAACATCTCCCACAAGTGCAATCAAATTATTGGCCAGGCTTTACTCTCAAAGCTTGAATAAAAGAGGATCCATTTCTAATCCACTTCTAAGTTCACTCACCTGACTGCTGGCAAGCCTTAGGGCCCCTCTGGCTGTTGACCAGAGACATTAGTTCTTTGCTTTATGGGCTTTTCTGTGTGATAGTTTACAACATGGCAGCTGGCTTCCTTAAGAGTAAGGCAACGAGTGAGAGAGGACATTCAAGAGGCAAGTCATAGTTGTTTTTTAAATCTATTTTTTTAAAGAATTTGCTAGAGGGTACATGCACTTGTTGGAGACACATACACAGAAGGAAAGTGAGAAAGAATCCCCCATGGGGGATGGTCATGGTGCAATCCCTTCTCTTTCATTTCTCTTTTCAGGATTTTGGGCATTTGTGCGCCTGTGCCTGGCATGGTTTTCAAGCCACGGGGTCCGGGACTCAAATAGCATAGTTGACCATGTGGAATCCAGTGACCTTAACCATGAAGCCATCAGCTATCTATTTCTTTATTTTTAAATGACATATAAGAATTGTACATATTTATGGATTATACTGTGATGTTTCAGTATATGAATATAAGGTGTAGTCATGAAATCATTACACTATACATATGCTATACATTTTAATTTGCATATTCATCACCTCAAATATTTATTGTTACTTTGTGTTGGAAACATTCACAATTCTCTCTTCCAGCTATTTTGAAATGTATGGGGCTGGCCTGATAGCATAGTGGATAAGCACTATGCACTGGGAGCCAAATCCCACATGGCTGACTGTGGTTAGAATCCCACCTCCAGTAGCATTCAGAACATGACACTACATGTTCATGTTCAAAATCCTGATGGGAAGGAGAGATGGAGAAGAGAGGATAACAGCCTGACCATGCCCCTAATGCCCCATTAAAGGTCTCTCTTTTTCTCTTTTGCAAGTGCATGCGTCTTCTGGCAATTAAAAAAATATATGCATAGTAAATTATTGTTAACTACAGCCATCCTACTGTGCTATAGAATATTAGATCTTTCTCTTCTTTTATAGCTATAATTTTGCATCTATTAACTAACATTTCCCTTTTTCCTCTCCCTTTCCTAACCTCTAGTAACCACTATTCTATTCTGTACTTTTATGAGCTCAACTTTTTAAAAATTTATTTCATCATTATTTTAAAAACAATGACAGTTTCAAAATATAAAAATAGGCCTGTTATCAAATAACTACTAAAATATTGTGATTTGTGATTAAATATGGTTTTGAAGCTTAAATATTGTTTTGCAAACCACAATGTTTCATTTACAACAAATCAATAGTAGTGCAATAGTACTCATAGATGTTTCTAATAAATAAAAATATTAATATTATTTTGGAACCCTTTGGAGGCAAGCCATTATATTTTAGATATCTACAATGACTATAAAAGTAAATTAATGATAGCCATTAATGTAATTTGTTATTTAAACCTGAATTTGGGTGACCAGAATAAATTAGTCATTTATTTGGGGTCTGACCCATATATCTGAAAATTAAAATAGAAAGTTAAAATTTCTCACTTCTATGCAGTTTATCAACAAATATACCCCAAACATTCCAGCACCTGTAAAAGGTAATCTATTTAGCATTTCCAATATGTGATTTATAGCCATAGATAATACATAAAAGCATTTCCAATATGTGATTTATAGCCATAGATATTAAATAAAGGCTGACACAACTGGATTCTAAAAGTTCGTATTTGATAAATTTAAAATACAATAAATGCCTATGCCAAAAAAGAACTGGATCCAGAATTACGTTCTAAATTATGGAAGAGTCTATGGGGAAAAGAAAATAGCAACAAAATGACAACAGATGTCAGGCAATTCTCTCAGAGCAATATGTATCATCTAAAATTTCTGTACTCAATGGGTTCCAATTGAATTAAAATTTAAGCATATTTATAAGGATTTTTTTAGAGGTTTTTGCTATAGGGTGTGTGTGCTCAGAAAGACAGAGAGACACAGAGAGTCAGAAAGTGAGAAATCACCCTACAGGGGGGATGGCCACACCACAACCCCTTTGCTTCCATTCTCCTCTCGGGACCTTGGACATGCACACACACGCGCCCAGCATGAGTTTAAGCCACTGGGTCTGGGCCTCAAACCGCAGTGGACTACATCGGAGTCCAGCGACATAGCCATTATGTTATCTGCTGGTCCCATGAAGATTTTTTTCCCAGTAAAATTTCTGAATTCTTTTTTTTAATTTAAATTTATTTATTTACATTCATTCACTATACATCATTACAGCAAACAAAAAGAGATTTCCCATCCAGAATACACTGTATATTGGCTCAATCAAGCACAACAACATACGTGTTATCATCAACAAATAATCTTCCATTTCTTGTTTCCTGTATATTTTGTTGTTTTTGCTATCCTTGATTCCCTATCTCTCGCCCTCTGCCGTGTCTCATCCTCCTCCCACACTGTCTCTGGTATCCATGGTTGCTTTCTATGCCTTTTCCCCTCATTTTATTTATTCACTAATGAATTTAATTAATCTAAATGCTTTGAATAGCAAGTGCAGCTGATACATACATATCCATGGTCTAGATTTGGGAAACACCTTACCTTGAAATATACAATGGCGTTCTTGTAAGAAGTCATTTCTTTGCTATCGTGCAAAGGTCCATTTTAAAGATAATCCAGGAAAATGAGTTCAGAAAAAGAAGCACACTCCTCTAATCTGGTTAGCAAATGTTGCAAATCAATTTCTACTTGAACAATGAAATGGAGAAATTTGTGAAACTACCCCTGATGTCAGTGTTAGCATTGAGTTGATGGCAGCCATTTCAGTAGAGGTAGCTAGGTCCCATTCATATGAGGAAGACAAAGCACAGAAAAAAATTGCAAAAACTTAGCAGTTCTTTGACTTTTAGTGATAATAGACAATTCTGATTATGAGCCGTGTTGCTGCATGGCATTTTTCTGGGTTCTATGTCTCAAACACAAAGGAGTTTGTTGCTACCTTGGGCAGATACACTAGAATTATCTTCTTTTAGCCTACTGTTTCTTTTCTCTAAGGTCAAGTAAAAAATGTGATTTATTTTCATATACCACACAGATGATACAGCAGGTTGGAGTCACTCTAATAAAATTGAGAGTAATTCCTTTGTAAAATGCACTGATGCTGTCTTCCCTTCATGTCTTTGTGATTACATCCATATACCACTGTAAAACATGTGTTGATCTTGAAGGTAAGTGCTTATGACTTGATATGAGTATGTCGCTGCTAACAGCAAATATTTTGGATAGTGCTACAACAGATATATTAATATATTCTACTATGCTCAACTGGGTTTCTGTAATCTATTAATATGTTGGTTGTATTTCGACTTCAGCAATTCATATGCCATAAATTGTAAGGCACCATATGATGTTCCAAGCAGCCCAGGAATATATGTCTTAACACTCCATGCATACCTTCATACTTGTATATTGTCACAAGCCTATCGAACATTCCTTTATGTTGTCATTTTGGGCAGTTTAAGACATTGTCATAGTATAACATGAGTTTTTATTACTCACAATGGATTTGTGATGTAGAGGGTCATGGCTCTAAATTCACCAAGCTCATTTCTTCCACCTGGAGGCCGCAGCTGTGGTGACAGCTTGAGGGAGACAAACAAGAAGACAGGACCATTTAAGTATATAATATGTGCAGTGAAAATGTTGAGACGTTGGGAAAGTCATGATGATTTTTGCATAGAAAAATACATCTTAACTTTCCCTACAACCTAGTAATAAAATAGGATCATGTAAAAGACTGTGGCTGGGTGGAATGGAGGTAGGGATTATTTTTATATAAGTTGCCCAAAAGAACATCTCTCTGAAGTGGCATATCAGCTATGAACTGCAAGGATAAAAAGTAACTATCCAAGCAAAAATTTAGGACACAAACTTCCTAGGTGGAGGGAATGAGCTTGGTGAATTTAGGGATTCTCAGGTTGCCTAATGTGGCTAGAACAGAGTAAGAGACCCCAAGAACCCAGGTATAGAGATCAGAGGTAGCTGGGAGCCAAATCATGAAGGCCATGTAATTCATACATGGTGAGGAATACGGATTTTATCCCAAGATTGATGAAAATGTATTGGGAGGGTTTAAGAAGATGGGTCACAAAAATCCAGCTTCTGTTTTGTTTTGTTTTTAATTTCTTCTATGCGCAAGAGTGAGAAAAAGAGAGACAATATCCTCAACAGGATCTTGAGCCATGATCTGTCCCCTCCCCATGCTTTACCTCCAGCCCCAGCCAGCCCCAACAAGTCTCAGATCATGAGCACATGTAGTACCTGGTGTACTCGGGAATTCTCTGAAGATGAACCTGGAACCTTTCCTTATGGGTTAAGCTGGCAGAGCATGACATTTCTTCAGTGCACCACCATCTGGCTTCCTAATTTATCATTTTTTTTTTTTTTTTTTTTTTTTGTGAGAGAGATTTATGCTATAGGGCACTCACCAGGGAGATAGAGACATAAAATGTGAGAAATCACTTCCCGGGAGGATGGTCACACTGCAATCCCTCCTCCTCCATTTTCCTGTTGGGATTCTAGGCATGCATGCACACGTGCTCAGCATGAGTTTAAAGCCACCGGATCTATGTGGGAGTCTAGCGATGTAACCATTGCACCATCTGCTGTTCCACCAATTTATCTTTTTGAAATATGACTGCCTGCTATAGGGAGAATGTAGACTGGATGTGCAACTTACTGAATATAGCTATAGGAAGATGGCAGAACTTGGGATAGAGCAGAAGGCAGAAAGGCAAGCACCAGCGTATACATTGCATGATGGACCATCAGTAGATAGCCTATTACACAGGGAGGAAATGTGGCATTACTTGCTGGAAGGAGTAGAGTTTTAATGTGAAAGGGGAGAAGTAGTGGTCTGGAAGCCATGCTGGGAAGCAAGGACACCTACTCCACCTCTTGAGTTGGAAGCTGTGAAGGAATGAGCCTCCTCTACTAGAGAGAAGCCTGCTCAGGAAGTCAGACTTCACATAAGGAAGTCACCTAGAGTAAAAAGTTCAGTGAGATATTCGGTGAGATCAATGCCTGAACTGGGTGGTAGGAACCCCTTTTGTTATCTGCCATCATGGACCCATAGCAAAGATCACTCAGAGGCCTTCTCTGATTAATACTAATCTCAAATAATTTGAGGCAGAAAGAGACACTATAAATTAAGAATACTAATCTCATGTAATTTGAGGCAGAAAGAGACACTATAAATTTTGAGAATCTGGAGGTGAATGTTAGCAAGATAAGCTGCTTTTCTAAATTAATTTAGGCTTTAGGCTTCAGCCTTTGAAATTCTAATTCGGTTATTAGCAATCCACCCTTCAGGAATCTTCAGCTGCTCTTCATCCTTCATCTTACTGCTTAAATGACTCAGCTAGGGCAGCCTGCCTGGGAAAACATTATTTTCTGACTTACTACAACAATGACAGAGAAATAGAAGGCGATGCAATGTGTATCTTTCTGTGCAGTGATTCTTGTGAAAGGCATGTGTGTGCTGTTTGACTTACAAGTGCATTTGGGGGAAAAAACAGATGTGGAGCTGGCATCACTGAAGCATGAAGTTGGTGATTTGGTGAGGCTGGTTCCATGTCTACGGAGGTTTTAGTTCTAATAAAGAAGCTGTGACAGAGCCACATGCAAGCTGTACATGCTGATAAGATGGGAGTTGGTATCTCAGATGTTTCCCTCCAAAACTGATCATTATGACCTTAGATGACCAACATGACCAACATGCCCTGCACTGAGAATAAAATTGACATCCAGGGCATTTCCCTCCAGAAAATTTGAAAAAGGTGGCATGTGTACTTTTCCCCTCAAAAATCAATTCTTGAGGGCCCCGCAGGTTTTGTAATGGTTACATTGCTGGACTCCCACATGGCCAACTGTGGTTCAAGTCCTGGACCTGGTGGCTTAAAACTGAATGCCAGACATGTGTGTTTGTGTGTGCACCCAAAATCCCAAGAGGAGAATGGAGAAGAGACTGCAGTGTGGCCATCCCCCCCAGGGGGTGATTTCTCACTTTCTGTCTCTCTGACTCTCCAGTGTGCATAGACGCCCAATAGAAAAAATCTCTCTAATAAAAAAAAATCAGCACTTGAAACTCAACACATCACTGGGGGTAATAAGGATAAGCAATTTTTGGACTGTCTTCTGGGACTTATCTCACGCAACACCATCCTGTGTGAATATCCATTTGATACAATGGTAGCAACTAGAGACTGATGGAGTGGACGGTCTTTGACATCATTACTGGTGAGTTGATGACATTCCCAACCAATTTGAGTACCACCTTTTGAGTACCAGTCTCCAGAACCACCTTGGGCTTCTGTCAATGCACAGCATTTCATTCATCAAGTAGAACCAAGTGCTCTTATGAGATATTTAACTCTTAATTTAACTTTAGATTGCTACTCCCCCTTTTTGCCTATGTGTGTGTATGATAATAAAAAGATTCATTCAGAAATTGGTTTAATTTGTTTGGCTTGTCATTTGATTTAGATCAAAGAAATTGTCCCCTCTTAGGTTAACTTGTCACCAGGTGTCGGTGAATCAGATCATCATCAGATCAGCAGGACAGAAAGTCAAGCTGGAAATAAGCAGACCAAGGACCAAATTTGACCCTAGATTTCGAAGTTCTTTACCCTTCCCCTAATCATGTTTTCTTGATTTTTTTTTTCCATTGGGTGCGTTTTTTAGGTATTCTCCCTCCAAACCTCCCTTCCCTTTGAAATTTTAATAACAAAAATGTAGTGTAAACCTAGTTTTGTACAGTTTCCCTTTGAAATGCCACAGGCCACTGTAATATATAAGATCTCCCCCACCCATAAGATCCAATTTTCACCTGTTTTGGGGTGAGATCGCTCCCACTGAGAATACATGACCTAATTCAAAGAAGTGCCTCCAACAGTGAAGAGTTTAGACACAGGGCAGATCCTGTTGAGAGATGTTTTGGAGTTGGGAACTCAAGAAAGTTAGCCCTCCAACAGACCACACCACATAGGGGACATGTTGCCACTGCAAATAAGTAGAATTGAAACTGACAATGCAAAATTGAATATCTCATTTGGAAATCAGTCTTTTGTACTTGTTGATTTATTCTCTTTGGTACCACTGGGACCCAATGGTTCCTTTTGAAACTGATAGGTCAGTTCTGTGGCAACAAAGTAGGCCCTGCACCAAAAGTAAACATTTTAGTCTCTTTTATTGCTAATCACAAAAATATCTGAGTCTGGGTGGTTTATAATTTTTAGAGATTTATTTAGCTCACACTTTTGGAAGTTTAAAGTCAAGAAGCCATATCCAGCAAGCGTCTTACTGTTTGACAGGGGTTTGAAGAGGCTCTCTGTAGAATCCAGCAGTGATGCAGGGTATTACATGATAATACAGAGCAAGAGCCTACGTGTCTATGTACATGTCCCTATATCTCCCTCTATCATTATTTCTCTTTACTAACACACCAAAATCCAATCATGGGGGACCCTGGCCTGATGGCCTAATTCTAATCACCTCCCAAAGGTCCTGCTTTTCATGACAAATCTTACATCAATGAGGTGGGGGGGGGATGGAACACATTCAAACCATAGCAATGATCATCCAAAAGTACACTGTTGTTCCATGAAACCAACCATGATATGTCTCTCTTGCTACAAAGACCTAGCAGTCTCTGTTGGGTGGCATCTTTCATCTTCTTCTGTGTGCGCACACGAAGCAGCCTACTCATCTCTACCTCCTTGTCCCTGCTGTGTCTCCAGCAGCAGCTGACAAGTGCCTTTCCTAGTTCTTCAAAGATTACTAATGAGCCAAAAGAGAGCAGGACAGAAAGGGCCTGCACTGGAGAGTCAGACAGTTCCCCAGAGATGATTGTCTGATGAGGCTGCATTGAGGAAGCTGGAGCCATCCATGTCTGAGAAATGGATCTGGAAAAAGGATGCCTTTCTCCCACATACTCTCAGCCTGCTAGAGCTAGGCAAACTGCCATGGCTAGATGATTTGTTATAAACCAGATTTGGATTTCACCTGAGCCCCCTCTGACCCCTGAGCAGCAGCCAGCTGTCCACCACAGAGTCTTTTTTTTTTTTTTTTAAGAGAGGTTTTTGTTACAGAGTGCATGCACTCCATGGAGAGACAGAGAGAGACTGAAAGCAAGAAATCACTCCCTTGGAGGGGATGCCCATGCCACAATTCCTTCTCCTCTGTTCTCCTCTTGGGATCTTGGGCATGCATGCACACACGGCTGGCGTGAGTTTAAGCCACCAGGTCCAGGACTCGAACCATGGTCGACTACATGGGAGTCCAGCAACATATCCATTATGCCAACTGCTGGTCCCCACAACTAATTTTTAATCCTGCGTTTAGAGTTTAGAGAGCGCAGGTAGGCTGTATCTATAAAGACAATCTACCAAATAACTCTTAGACTGAACTATCCAATTTTTTTCATCTCCCAAGTCTACCAACCTCTGAACATCCCCAACACAGTCTGACCTGGGATAAAACAAAATCAGTGCTTTAACTTATTTCTTAGAGACCCACATGATGGATCCCAGTGTTTCACATTCCCCTGAGATTGCTGGTTTCACTTAGAAAGGATTCCCATGGGAACTGCAGCATTCAATCAGTTAACATATAATAGAGATAGGGACCCTTTAGCAGGTTCTTAAGTCAGATTAAATGGCTCCTAAACTTTGTATATATTAGAATAATCTGAGGAGCTTTTAAAGACAGAAACCCTAGAGATTCTGTTTCAGTAGCTCTGGAGTGAAACTTAGACACTGGAATTTCTAACAGGTTCCCTGAGTAACTCAGATGTGCAGCAGCCCATGACTATAGTTTGGGAAGTGATGCCCTAGAGGGTTCTCGGATAGACTTCAGGAACTTCATGGACACCTGCCACTCTATAAATTATTTGGTGCTGGGACCAGCAGTTAGCGTAATGGCTATGTTGCTGGACTTCCACATAGTCGACTGTGGTTCAAGTCCCAGACCCGGTGGCTTAAACTCACACCGGGCGTGTGTGCGTGTGTGCCCAAGATCCCAAGAGGAGAATGGAGGAGAAGGGATTGCGGTGTGGGGGGTGATTTCTCGCTTTCTGTCTCTCTGTCTCTGTCTGTCTGGTGAGCGCACGTGCCCTATAGCAAAAACCTCTCCAAAAAAAAAAAAAACTATTTGGTGCTATTGTCCAGGTAGAGGCCAAGAGAATTAGGAGACACTGCTATAGGAATGTAACCAGGTCATACTACATAGTCCATGGGAAGAAACAGTAGATACTGATCAACAAAGGGGAACAATAGGTCCCCTGGGGGAGGAGGCCTATGGAGGGGGGGATGTGTCATGAATAAAGAAAAGAAATGGCCCTGTGACACCCTCCCCCAGAGAGCAAGAGCTGAGGGCTTGATAACCAAATGACTATTTCCCTTTAACACCCTCCTCTGTGAAAAAAATCATGCATTAATCAAATTATCCTTATCAACTGCCTATTTCTGTGGGACCCAGGGGCTCTACTGAAGTGCTTTGTATGTGAATTGCTTTACCCTTTAACAACACTTTTTCCTCCTTGAGTGAGGGTGTGCTTTGCACATACTTTAATAATAGAAGCAAAAGAGAGAGAAAGAAATCTTGAAAAGGTCATTTATTTTATCTATATATCAAAAATATAACTACATGTGTGATTCTGCCTCCCCTTAACACAGGGAATAGTGTTGTAATTAGCTGAATATATTGCTTAACTTGAGAGACTTCTGCATAAGAGTTATTTCCCCCTTTAGTCACTCCATTTTAACAGCTTCATTTGAGTTTTGTATCCTGAGGTTTATCCTATTTCAAATTTTCCTATCAAACTTCTTATATTTACAATGGAGCTTGAGACTTAAAACAGGAGTTCTTAACCTGGATCTGTGCATGCCCGTAGGTTGTGGGATGATATCATTTGTGATAAGAATATGTGTATACTTACTAGCTTGTGTTTGTATGGGCTGCCCTACAGAATTTTGGATCTGGGGAGAAAAGTTACCTTTTTCTTTCTTGAGAGGTTTTTGCTATCGGGCGCATGTACTCGCCAGAAAGATAGAGAGAGACAGAGAGACAGAAAGCGAGAAATCAACCCCCTAGGGAGGATGGCCACACTGCAATTCCTTCTCCTCCATTCTCCTCTTGAGATCTTGGGTACGCAGGCAAACGCACCCAGCATGAGTTTAAGCCACTGGGTCTGGTACTCGAACTGCGGTTGACTACATGGGAGTTCAACGACACAGCCATACTACATGGGAGTTCAACGACATAGCCATTACGCTAACTGCTGGTCCTGAGAAAAGTTACTTTTGAGCCAGCTCTGTGGCCTAGTAATTGGAACAGCTGGCTCCCACGTGGTCGACTCCATGGCTCAAATCTCACCCATGGTGCCTAGAAAAAGATGCCAGCTATGTGTGTATGTGTGCCCCAAACCCCAATAGGTTGGAGAAAAAAAAGATTGAGGCGTGATCACGCTCCTTTGGGGGAGGGGTGATGCTTTCTCCCTCTTCCTTCCTCTCTCTCTCTCTCTCTCTCTCTCTCCCAGGTGAGCACATATGCCCTTGGGTAATTTTTTTAAAAACTTTTTTATTTATATCCTTTTGCATCTTTTGAATCACTTACAAATATTTTCTTTTAAAAGTAAATAAAATGCTTTAAAATTAAAACCAAAGCAAGAAAGTAGGCCCTGTTTGCAGGGTGATAGGTGGGTTGGTACAGGTTGAGACTGGAGTGGATATTTTCTTATAAGAAGCATGGTCCCCTAGGAAAGAGGCTAGGCTATATAGCTATGACTGTAGTGAAGCCTCTGGCTCATGACCAGACACATTGTGTGCGCTCAAAAAAATTTGACATCGCCAAGCCTCAGTGGTGCAGGTGGGCGTGATGAACTGCAGTGCTGAAAGCTACATGACTGACTATGGATTCAGAACCCTGGTTGACCTGAAACATGCTGGATGCTCATGAGAGTAGTAGCCCAAATCCCTAATGAGCTGAAGGAAGGGGATGGTGGTATAATGAGATCCTGTTGAAAGTGCCTGTCTGTATTGCTTTTTCTCTCTTGCCCACATATACTCAATATGATGAATAAAATAAACTTTCTAATAAATTGGCAGATGAATGGATGGGACACAACCTCTTCCTCAGGTGTGTTGGGATTTATTAAGATTGAGAACACCTGGACAACAAGAAGGGCAACCTTTAGGGAAGCAGTTCCTCGATGTCTGCTCTACATCTGTAAGTCTCCTTCAAGTCTCCATAGAGACTTCCTTGATCTTCCTTTCTGAGGCTCTCTGAGATATCCTATGGGTTAAAGCTCATTTCTTTCCTCTGTGCTCCTGCAGCATTTTAAATAATGTGTTCTTATAGGATTTACTTCAATCTGTTTTGTGGTTTAGATATTAATTTGTGTATTGATCTCTCGCAAGATTGAAAAAAGTCTGTAGCTCGAACTCTTTCTGAGCCAGCTCTGTCTGGTCCCCTCACTGCCAGCACAATGTCTGGCAAGTAAGAGGTGGCTAATGAATATAGATGATCCACAATAGAGGCAACCCTGCTCTCTTTACAGGACACCCTGGGTAGGAATGTGCTCTAGATTATACAACAGATGACATTGGCCTTGTGGGTGATAATAGCCACAGAAACAGGCCTTAATTGGGCCACCTTCTAGTGAGTCATTTGATTTACTTAGGTGTTTAGAAGAACGTCTCTCATTAGTCAGCCAGGCACTAGCAAATAGACTCAGCAAATAGTCTGTATTTCTTAGCTATCCAGTCCAGGGCCCCAGGCTTAGACCAGGGCTGGTGCCTTCATGCTTCTCCTTCTTCCTCCTATACACACAACAGGCCTCATTAAGCAAACACACTCGGTTTTCCATTCAAACCCAGTATGACCTCAAAGCTTCTCTTAAGTGGCAGCAGCTACTTACCAATCAGCTGAGATTGGCACACAAGGTAAAATCTCCTTGCCATCCCTGGCCTAGAATGGCTTCACACTCCTTGGAACAAAGCATCCTACCAGCACATTACAGAAGCCCACCCAAGGGTATTGAGATCCAGGCATATTCTCGGCCTACAAAGGGGTGATCAAGTCACTTGGGAATCTGAGATACCAATGGGCAAGTTCATCGGCTCTGGCAGTACTAAGCCCTGACCAGTGCTAGTAAGCAGATTGGGGAGGCAGAACTGGAATTCCAATGAACTGGAATTCAATTAATCAAAACCTCAAGTCACTGGAAACCTACTGTCTTACTCCTTCCTTCTACTTTCCTCCCCAAACAAGAAACACATTATTTTTTTTTGTGAGGGGGGAGATATGGGTGAAAACTCTTATCAGAATCTCTGTCTTATTTTTATTCACAGTATTACTAGAAAGCACACATGAGAGAGAAAAAGAGAAAGGCAGAGAAAGGCATCCACCACAGGGATGGTCATGCCATGATCCCCTTCCTCCAGCCCACCAGGATCCTGGACACGTGTTTTTGTGCCCACCACATTTGCAGGCTGACCAAGTCAGGGACTTGAACAGGATTCATATTGTGACTTTCAGCTTCACAGTCCCATATATTGCCGACTGTGCCTTGGAAGCTGGGCAGGATTTCTGTTTTAAAACAGCATTACCAGAGCACATCCTGAAGTCAGACCACACTGAGCTTAATCTGCTGCATCCTTCTCTGCCATGACTTCCACCTCCCATGTTTGGATAAGTATCCAATGGTGTTCACAATTATGATCTGTGAGCCTCCAAGTCCTTGAACAGAGACTTAACACACATTTATCACTACCATCTTCACATCCATTTAGAGTAAGAGTCAGCAAACTACAGATTGAGGGCCAAATTTAGCTCACCACCTTCCTTTTCTTAAAAAAAAAAAAATTCCATTGCCAGAGCACATGTACTCTCACCAGAGAAATAGAGAAAAAGTGGAGGAAAGCACACCAATGGGGTATAGTCATGCCAGAATCCCTTCTTCATTTCTCCATCTTGTCCAGACATTGAGCACACATGCACAAATGCCTGATGTGTTTTTCAAGCCACTGGAGCTGGTATTCAAATTGTGGTTTGTCACGTGAGATCTGACTTGCCAGAGAACATGTACTCTCACCAGAGAAATAGAGAAAAAGTGGAGGAAAGCACACCAATGGGGTATAGTCATGCCAGAATCCCTTCTTCATTTCTCCATCTTGTCCAGACATTGAGCACACATGCACAAATGCCTGATGTGTTTTTCAAGCCACTGGAGCTGGTATTCAAATTGTGGTTTGTCACGTGAGATCTGACTCCCTTAACCACTAGGTTACCAGGCCAGCCCTAACCACCATTTTTTATAAATAAAGTTTATTGGCATATATCCTTGTTTATTCATTTACATAGTGTGTGTGCTGATTTTATGCAACAATGGTAGAGTTGTATCTTTGCAACAGAGAGCAAGCATTTGGCTCTGAAAACCTAAAATATGTATCATCTGGCCATTTATAGAAGTTAGTGGATCCCTATTTTGTATTGCTCTGGGAGCTTGTCCCAAACCAGTGATTAATGTTCCCTCTTTCCTTCTCTTCTTCTCTTCTCCTCCCCTTCACACACACACACACACACACACACACATTGCTCAGGGGAAGCCAGTACTGGCTGGGAACAGGAGCAGGTGGGAAAGCAGATTTAAATACTCTTCTTGGACCTGACCATATTTCTATGAACACAGAGCCAGAGAACTGTGTACTTCAAGGTGTGCATTTGTGGGACAAAGGTTAAAGTCAATGTGAGAAAAATGTGTGCTCTGAATGTGTGTGTGTGTGTGTGTGTGTGTGTGTGTGTGTGTGTGGTGTGTTTAAATGTTTTCACCATAAGGCACATACACTAGCTGGGGAGAGATAGTAAGAGAAAAAGTGAGAAATCATCCCCCAGAGAGGTTGGCCATGCTATAATACCTTCTCCCATTCTCCTGGAATTTTGGGCATGCATACACATGCACCCAGCATGATTTTCAAGCCACCAGGCCTGAGGCTTGAACTATGGTCAACCATGTGAGAATCCGGCACCTAAACTGCCATGCCACCTGTCGGCCTCTGAAGTTGTTTTTAGTACATATAATAAAAGGGCTGTCATCCACAAGAATATCACTAATTTTAGGCTGAATTAGAAGACCCACTAGCTCCTTTCCAACCCAAAAAACTTTCAATTCTCTAGCTCTATTTTCAGCTGCAGTAGGGGTGGGGATAGGGCAGGATGTGACCCATAGGGAGAATTGTTATAGACATGTCTTCACTTTCCTCCCTCTCTATCCATCAACTAGTTCTCATGGAAAAACCACTATAGGCACAATTCCTAAACCCTCAATAAAAAAATGTTTTCATATTTGAATATTTGTGGGGTATTTTTGCGTTTTTCTTTTTAAATTTACATTTAATCACTGTACGTCTTTTTTATTATTTTTAAATTATTTTATTGAACTTTATTTTAATTTGATCAGAGAGGGACAGAATGAGAAAGAGAGGGAAAGCGAGAAAGCAAGCTTCCAGGTCCAGGACTTGAGCCGCAGTTGGCCAGATGGAAGTCCAGCGCTCTTAATCACCACACTACCTACCGGGCCCAGTCACTGTACATCTTTACAGTGTGTTGCATGGTTTTTTCTAGCATAAATATAGAGTTATTCAGACCAACAGTTAGAGTAATGGCTATGTCGCTGGACTCCCACGTGGTCGACCGCAGTTCGAGTCCCAGACCCAGTGGCTTAAACTCATGCCGGGCGTGTGTGCGTGTGTGCCTAAGATCCTGAGAGGGGAACGGAGGAGAAGGGATTGCGGTGTGACCATCCCCCCTGGGGAGTGATTTCTCGCTTTCTATCTCTCTGTCTCTCTCTGTCTGTCTGTCAAGCGCACGCACCCTATAGCAAAAACTTTTAAAAAAAATAATAGTGCTTATTAGTCAACTAAAAGATATGACCATGTGCATTATCATCAGCAGAAAACTTGTCATTTTTTGGGGGGGACCAACAGTTAGCATAATGGCTATGTTGCTGGACTCCCATGTAGTCGACCATGGTTCAAGTCCTGGACCCGGTGGCTTAAACTCACGCCAGGTGCATGTGCATATGTGCCCAAGGTCCTGAGGGGAGAATGGAGGAGAAAGGATTGTGGCGTGGCCATCCCCCCTGGGGGGTGATTTCTCACTTTCTGTCTCTCTGTCTCTCTCTGGCTTTCTGGCAAGTGCATGCGCCCTATAGCAAAAAATAGAAATCTCGAAAAAAAAAAAAAGAAAAGAAAACTTGTCATTTTTGTGTCTATTAGTTTTGTTGTATTTTCCCTGATCCCCCACCTCCCACTCCCTATAATCTACTCCCTCCTATCCTGTCTCTAGTATCTACAGATTCCCTCCCTGCTATTATAACTTTCAGTCCTTCAGTTTCTGCTATAGAGTACAGACATTCGATATATATTAAGCAGTGACATACAATGCCTCTCTGTCATAGTCTGGCTTGCTTCGCTTAGAATTAAATCTTCTGTATTCATCCATTTTGTAGCAAATGTCATTATCTCATTGTTTTTAATGGCTGAGTAGTATTCTATAGAGTACATGTGCCACATTTTCTCCATCCACACATCTGTTCTTGTACATTTGGGTTAATTCCATGCCTTAGGAATTGTAAATAATGCTGCAGTAAATATAGATGTACAAGTGTTTTTCTTTTTTTTAAGAATTATTTTATTTAACTTCATTTATTTATTTATTTATTTATTTATTTATTTATTTATTTATTTTTGAGCAGGGAGGGACAGAATGAGAAAGAGAAAGTGATAAAGCAAACAACCAGGTCCAGGATGTGAACCGTGGTCAGTCATATGGGAGTCCAGCACCCTTAACCACCATGCCACCTGTTGGCCCCTGTGCAAGTGTTTTTCTAACTGAGGATTTTCCAATCCTTTGGGTAGATACCTAAAACGGAATTACTGGACCATACGGTAGTTCTATTTGAAGATTTCTGAGGAACCTCCATATCATTCTCCACAGTGGTTATACTAATCTACATTCCCACCAACAATGTAAGAGTATTCCCTCTTCACTGCAGCCTCGTCAGCACTTTTCATCATTTATTGTTTTCATCTTAGCCATTCTGACTGGGGTTAAGTAGTATCTCATTGTGGTTTTAATTTGTATTTCCCTTATGATAAGAGATTTTTAGCATTTTTATATGCTTTTTGAGCATTCGTATGTCTTCCTTGGAGAATTGTCTGTTCAGCTCATTTGCCCATCTTTTAATTGCATTTATTATTATTTTTGCAGGCAACGTGCTGGGGGTTCCCTGTACATTCTGGTTATCGGTCTCTTATTTGAGGCATAGTTTGCAAATATATTCTCCCACTCTGAGGGTTGTATCCTCACTCTAGTTATTATTTCTTATGCTGTGCAGAAGCATTTTAGCCTGATATAGTTCCACTTGTCTATTTTTGGAATCATTGTCTGGGCTTTGGGGGTCTTATTTAAGAAGTCTTTGCCTATCCCAATGTCTCCTAGAGTTTCCCAGTGTTTTTCAGCTGCAGTTTCATAGTTTGAGGTCTTAGGTTTAGATCTTTGATCCATTTTGAGTTAATTTTGGTCAATGATGAGAGGCAGGAGTTCAGATTCATCTTTCCAGAGGTAGAAATCCAGTTTTTCCAGCACCATTTGCTGAAGAGGTTTTACTTTTCCCACTGAATTGACTGGTATCCCTTGTCAAAAATCAGTTGACCATATGTTTGGGAATTTATTTCTGGGGGCTCTATTCTATTCCATTGGTCCACATGTCTGTTTCTGTGTCAGTACCATGCTGTTTTGATTACCACAGCTTTGTGGTATATTTTTGGTCAGAGAGTGAGATTTCACCCACTCCACTCTTCTTGTGTAGAACTGATTTGGCAATATGGGGTCTTTTGTGATTCCAGATGAATTTTATGATTGTCTTTTCTAGATCTGTGAAGAATGTGTCTGGTACTTTGTTTGGCATTGCATTAAATATGTAGATTAATTTGGGTTCAAAAAAAACAAAAATCAGTTGGCTGTATTTCTGTGTTCTTAATTCTGTTCCATTGGTCTACCTGCCTGTTTTTGTGCATACTGTTTTTGACTATCACAGCTTTGTAATATATTTTGAGGTCAGGAAGTGAGATCCCTCCTATTTTATTCCTCTTACACATTATTGCCTTGGCCATATGGGGCTTTTTATGAATCCAGACAAATTTTATGGTTATTTTCCTAGTCTGTGGGGAATATCTCTAGTGGTTTGATAGGAATTGCATTGAATTTGTAGATTAATTAGGGGAGGGTTGACATCTTTATTATATTAATTCTTCCAATCCAGGAACATAGACTGTCTTTCCACTTTTTTGTATTATTTTCATTTTCTTTTTAAAGTTTTTCATAGTTTTCCTGGTAGAGATCTTTTATTTCTTTCATTAGGTTTATTCCTAGGTATCATATTCTTTTGTGGCTATTGTAAATGGGATTTTCATTCAATTCTAACTCAGTTTGTTCATTGTTTGTGTATAAAAATGCAATCAATTTTTAAATGTTGATCATGTTGATTTCATAACCTGCCATTTTACTGTATTCAGTTATCACTTTCAGGAGTTGTTTGTTTGTTTGTTTGCTTTCTTTTGGATTTTCTAAGTATACAATTATATAATTTGTAAAGAGAGATAACTTTACTTCTTATTTTCTTTTTTGAATACCTTTTATTTTATTCTCTTATCTGATTGCATTTGGCTAGCACTGCCAGTATTTATGAAAAAGAGTGTAGAAAATAGCTTGTTTGGGACCAGCAGTTAGCATAACGGCTATGTCACTGGACTCCCACGTAGTTGACCGCGATTCGAGTCCTGGACCCAGTGGCTTAAACTCATGCCAGGCACATGTGCGTGTGTGCCCAAGATCCCTAGAGGAGAATGGAGGAGAAGGGATTGCGGCGTGGCCATCCCCTCTGGGGGTGATTTTTCACTTTCTGTCTCTCTGTCTCTCTCTGCCTGTCTGGTGAGCACACGTGTCCTATAGTAAAATCCTCTTCAAAAAAAAAAAAAAAGAAAAAAGAAAACAAAAAAGAAAATAGCCTTGTTTTCTTCTAGTTTTCATTGGAAAAGCTGAAAAGCTTTCGACTTTTCCACGTTCAGTTTTGTGTTAGCTGTGGGTGTATCATATATGGCTTTTATTGAGGAATATCTTATCTATGCCAATTTTTTTAAAGAGGTTTTTGCTATAGGGCACGTGTGCTCACCAGACAGGCAGAGAGAGACAGAGAGACAGAAAGTGAGAACGACCTCCAGGGGTATGGTCACGCCAGGATCCCTTCTCCTCCATTCTCCTCTCTGGATCTTGGGCACCTACCCTGTGTGAGTTTTAAGCCATCAGGTCTGGGACGCAAACCACAATCAGCCACGTGGGAGTCCAGCGATATAACCACTACGAGATCTGCTGGTCCCTTGTTTGGTAGAATTTTACCGTGTTTGTATTACTTTCATTATTAAAAGAAAATCAGAGACTCAGAGATGGAAGTCACTTGGCTGGGATTGTGTGTTCTTCCAGTTATTGTTGGGACTGGGGCCAGGACCCGAACTCCAGTCTCCTCTCTTTTGACTTCACCATACTACTTTCTCTTGGAGGCTAGCAGCTGGTTTGGGGCAGCAGAAGGCTCTGCCTCCTGCCAGTCTATCCCTTGGCTGCGAAGGGGGGGGTTTTCTTCCCATATTTGTTGTTGTTGCTTTTCGGCTGCCCTGAGGTGTGTCATTAGGTTGTCTATTTGTCATCTTCCCATTTTTTCCTTTCTTTCTTTCTTTCTTTCTTTCTTCCTTTCTTTCTTTCTTCCTTTCTTCTTTCTTTCTCTCTTTCTTTCTTTCTTTCTTTCTTTCTTTCTTTCTTTCTTTCTTTCTTTCTTTCTTTCTTTCTTTCTTTCTCTTTCTTTCTTTCTTTTTTTAGAGCTTTTTGTATAGGGCATGTGCACTAGCCAGAGAGACAGAAAGCAAAAAATCACTCCCCAGGGAGGATGATCATGCTGCAATCCCTTCTCCTCCATTCTTCTCTTGGGATTTTGGGCATGCATATACATGTGCCTGGTATGAGTTTCAAGCCACCAGGTCTGGGACTCGAACTGTGGTAAACTACATGGGAATCTATCAATGTAACCATTATACCATCTGCTAATTCCTCTATTCCTTTTCTTGTGGGCACTAATTGCTATGACTGTCCCTCTTTTGCTGTGTCCCATACGTTATGCAAATTTATCTTTCCACTATCATTATCATTGAAACAATTGATATTTTGATTTCAGTCTCAATTTCTTCAGTAATTGTGAAGCCATTCAGGAATAGGTTGCTTAGTTTCCATGTGTTCATGTATTTTTTAGGGTTCTTTTTGTAGTTTATTTCACGTTTGAGTCTGTTATTGTCAAACATGATGCTGCGTAAATTTCTATCCATTCAAATTTGTAAAGGATTGTTTTGTCCTCTATCATGTGGTCAATCTTCAAAAACATTCCATGTAGGGGTGAGAAAAAATGTGTATTTTGTGGTTGTGGGTGAAATGTTCTATAGATGTCTATCAAGTCCATTTGATTTATGGTATCATTTAGAACTTGTATCTCTTTGCTTATTTCCATCAGTAAAACTCAGAACACATGCTTTCTCACAGCTGGAGACCTCCCTGAATACACAGAGATCATGCATGCCCATGATCCAGTGCTGGCTGGAGTTGGGGGTGGATTGCAATATGAGGAACCTATTGGGTGTGTTGTCTCTCTTTCTTTGGCTCATGGAAAAAAGAAACTTAAAAAAATAATAATGTTGGGGTCCAATCGGTGGCATGGATGTTAAGGCAGCAGGATCCCATATGGCCAACTGTGCAATTTGAGTCCTGGACCCAGCAACTTGAGAAATATGCCTAGCACTGCATGTGTGCTCAAACTCCTGAAAGGAAAGTGGAGAAGAAGGGATTGTGCCATGATCACCCCTGGGGGGATGATTTCTCACCACCTCCTCAGAAAGTGTGTGCACCTATAGCAAACTAAGTAATCATCATCATCATCATCATATCATCATCTGAATTTAGGCCCAATCGTGGTGAACCAAGAGGGTGGGTACTTCTGCACAGTTGCTGGGGCCACATGGGAGGCCTGGATTCAGTTTCTGACCCAACCTACACAGGCCAGATGCAGTGGTATATACATGTGGTTCTGGCTGACTTGGAGGGTGAGAGGAAGGATTGTGATGTGGTGAGACCCTGTCAAAATTGCCTCTCTTTCTCTCATAAAAAGAATGGGAATTCACATAGGAGGGGAGCTGCTCAGAAATACTCTGAAGAACAAAGAAGCGTTTTCCATCTCTCAAAGTCACACCAATATTTCTGTGCTCTCTCTGCTTCTGGTTCATCATCTGTATTATGAAAATTATGGCATTCTTAGTATTCTGGCATCATGAAGATTAAGTAGAACAATTAATGCTAAATAGCATTATGTGTTTGACACATAAGACCTCAACAAATGTTAGATCTTTATCTTGATTACCCTGCCCACTCATGGTACCAGCCCTGATCAAACACACCTTCTCACTGTAGGTGCTGCCAGCCCTGGAATACTGTATATAGGTTGCATCTTCACTTGTGCAATGAGCTAGAGAAGGTTCAGAGAAGGAGTTACTTTGGAGGCAAAAGCTACTGCATAAGGGAATCCAGATCACCTCTTTTCAGTGGGAAAAGACAAAAAAGGTACCATCAAAATGTACAGTTCAATATGTGTGGGAGACTGTATAGTTTATTGGCTAAGGACTTGGAACTCCAGAGTCCAATAAACCAGGGTTTGAATTCTGGCTTACTATCATTTTACTCTAAGGATGTCACTTACCACTCTCTGAGACTCAGTTTCCTCAACTTAAATGGGCACATTAAGACTGTGATTTTGAGAATTAAATGAGAATTGAGTGTGTAAATGGTTTTGTACCGTCTCAATAAATGGTAACCATCATCTTATGGACTTGTTAACTAAATACTGGAATTAGAAAACTGTGGGAATGGTACTCCTCAGAATGTATCTTAGTCAGTTCAGTCGGCTCTAACAAACTATCATGGACTTGGTGACTTATAAGCAACTGAAATCTATTTCTCACAGTTCTACAGGATGGAAATCTGAGATCAGGGTGCCATATGGTTGGGTTATTCTAGGTTGCAGACTGTTAACTTCTCTTTGTGTCCTCACATGACAGAAAGAGATGAGAGAGCTCTGTAGGGTCCTTCTTATAAGGGAACTAATCCTATAATGAGGGCTCCACCGTCATCACATTACCTCCCAAAGGCTTCTCTCCTAATACCATCACATTGGAGGTTAGGATTTCAACTTATGAATTTTTGGGAAATACAAAACATCCATTCTATAGCGGTGTGAAGGAGGCAATGCTACCAGGAATAAAAGGAAAACTCAATGTACCCTACAAAAAGTATCAAGCATATGAATCACAATAATACCAACAGCTGACACATAATAAACACTTATCATGAGCCAGACAACATTCCAAACAGGTTACATACAATAGCTCATAACCACCTTATGCGGAGAATACAACAAATATTGTCATCCCCACCTGACAAACAGAAGAGACTTTGACTTACAGAAGTCAAGGAACTTGACCAAGCTTACAAGACTAGTATATGGAGTTGAGATTTAAACCTAGGCAGTCTGGCAACAATCTATGCACTTAACAATTCTGATATCCTCACAATACATTATATAAGGGGACTTTAAAACTTGGTGGAAAAATGGAATTAAAGTATGAGTTTATTTTTAGTGCAATTTTTAAAAATCCATGCATAGTTTTCCATACTATGTATCTTCCACAAACTCCTTGAAGACCTCCCTTATACAGGTTGAAATGTAAAGTAGCTTCATGAAGTGATTGTGCTATAGTCTGAATGTTTGTATCTCCCCAAATTTCACATGAGAGCATCCTTCATAAAGTTTATGTAAAATGCATATTATAAAAAACCTATGAATTAATTTAACATAGATTTTTATACCCAAATAAATTCATATTTTAATTCCATTTATTCATGAACTTTTTGAAGTACCCATACATGTTGAAATTCTCATCCCTAAGGTAATGATATTTGAAGGTGGAGCATTTTGGAGGTGATTAGGTTATTCAGATTAGTGTCATTGAAAGCGACTACAGAGAGCTAGCTATTGATAGCTCCTTCTATTACTTGAGGATACAATGAAATGGTGCTGTTTATGAACCACAAAGCAGGCCCTAACTGGATGCCAAATCTGCTGATATCTTAATCTTTGACTTCCAGCCTCCAGAACTGTGAGAAAAAAAAATTCTGTTGTTCATAAATTGCCCAGTTCATAGTGTTTTGTTATAGCAGTACAAACAGACTAAGATAGGCTGGATAAAAACCTCAATTATTTTTCCCTAAACTAAATGAAGGGTTTAATGGAGGATATTTAGAACATCCTTTGTTTTTGAGAGTTATATCAAAGCAGCATATCTCTTGTGCCCCTCCCCAAGCCCCATTTTCACTCAATACAGTCTGTCTTTGATCTCATTTCGAAACGTCTTCAGTTTTTGTCAACTCTCCAGAGTAGGTTACACCATCTCACACCAGTCCCCACTTCCATACTTCTCACAATTAAAAAGATATGTGATTATTTGTTTAATATCTGTCTTGTGCACTAGACAGAATGATTTAATGGATCTATTTTGCATATTATTATATCCTCATTCCCTAGCACAGGAGTCATCACCCTGTGGCCTGTGGGCCAAATCTAGGATAGTTTGTTTTTGTAAATAAATTTGTATTGTTCACAGCCATGCTAATTTATTTACATATTATCTATGTCTGCTGTTTTTGCTAAATAGTGGAGTTGAGTAATCACAAATCAACTAGAAATCACAGTGGCCTAAAAAGCCTAAAAATATTTACTGTGCTGCTCTCTACAGAAAAAGTATGCAACCCCTGGCTGGCTCATGGATATTCAGCACATACTCCTTTAATGAATGTATATGCTTATTTATTATTTAACAAACATTTACATACTACTTACTATTCTCAGACATTGTTACAAGTGTCTTAAAAATATCAACTCTATTTATTCCTTATAACAATTCAATTATATCAGCAGTATTATTCCCATGTTATAGAGGAAGACACCAGCAGAGAGCTTCAGTACCTTGCTCAAGGTCAAGGTTGTTGGATTGGCCCCATGGCCTAGTGGTTAAGGGAAACTAATCCCACATGGTTGACTGCATGGTTTGAGTCCCATCCAGGCAACTTAAAAAAAAAAAAAAAAAAAAAAAAAGGGGCATGAAAACCAGTATATAGGTTGCATCTTCACTTGTGCAATGAGCTAGAGAAGGTTCAGAGAAGGAGTTACTTTGGAGGCAAAAGCTACTGCATAAGGGAATCCAGATCACCTCTTTTCAGTGGGAAAAGACAAAAAAGGTACCATCAAAATGTACAGTTCAATATGTGTGGGAGACTGTATAGTTTATTGGCTAAGGACTTGGAACTCCAGAGTCCAATAAACCAGGGTTTGAATTCTGGCTTACTATCATTTTACTCTAAGGATGTCACTTACCACTCTCTGAGACTCAGTTTCCTCAACTTAAATGGGCACATTAAGACTGTGATTTTGAGAATTAAATGAGAATTGAGTGTGTAAATGGTTTTGTACCGTCTCAATAAATGGTAACCATCATCTTATGGACTTGTTAACTAAATACTGGAATTAGAAAACTGTGGGAATGGTACTCCTCAGAATGTATCTTAGTCAGTTCAGTCGGCTCTAACAAACTATCATGGACTTGGTGACTTATAAGCAACTGAAATCTATTTCTCACAGTTCTACAGGATGGAAATCTGAGATCAGGGTGCCATATGGTTGGGTTATTCTAGGTTGCAGACTGTTAACTTCTCTTTGTGTCCTCACATGACAGAAAGAGATGAGAGAGCTCTGTAGGGTCCTTCTTATAAGGGAACTAATCCTATAATGAGGGCTCCACCGTCATCACATTACCTCCCAAAGGCTTCTCTCCTAATACCATCACATTGGAGGTTAGGATTTCAACTTATGAATTTTTGGGAAATACAAAACATCCATTCTATAGCGGTGTGAAGGAGGCAATGCTACCAGGAATAAAAGGAAAACTCAATGTACCCTACAAAAAGTATCAAGCATATGAATCACAATAATACCAACAGCTGACACATAATAAACACTTATCATGAGCCAGACAACATTCCAAACAGGTTACATACAATAGCTCATAACCACCTTATGCGGAGAATACAACAAATATTGTCATCCCCACCTGACAAACAGAAGAGACTTTGACTTACAGAAGTCAAGGAACTTGACCAAGCTTACAAGACTAGTATATGGAGTTGAGATTTAAACCTAGGCAGTCTGGCAACAATCTATGCACTTAACAATTCTGATATCCTCACAATACATTATATAAGGGGACTTTAAAACTTGGTGGAAAAATGGAATTAAAGTATGAGTTTATTTTTAGTGCAATTTTTAAAAATCCATGCATAGTTTTCCATACTATGTATCTTCCACAAACTCCTTGAAGACCTCCCTTATACAGGTTGAAATGTAAAGTAGCTTCATGAAGTGATTGTGCTATAGTCTGAATGTTTGTATCTCCCCAAATTTCACATGAGAGCATCCTTCATAAAGTTTATGTAAAATGCATATTATAAAAAACCTATGAATTAATTTAAAATAGATTTTTATACCCAAATAAATTCATATTTTAATTCCATTTATTCATGAACTTTTTGAAGTACCCATACATGTTGAAATTCTCATCCCTAAGGTAATGATATTTGAAGGTGGAGCATTTTGGAGGTGATTAGGTTATTCAGATTAGTGTCATTGAAAGCGACTACAGAGAGCTAGCTATTGATAGCTCCTTCTATTACTTGAGGATACAATGAAATGGTGCTGTTTATGAACCACAAAGCAGGCCCTAACTGGATGCCAAATCTGCTGATATCTTAATCTTTGACTTCCAGCCTCCAGAACTGTGAGAAAAAAAAATTCTGTTGTTCATAAATTGCCCAGTTCATAGTGTTTTGTTATAGCAGTACAAACAGACTAAGATAGGCTGGATAAAAACCTCAATTATTTTTCCCTAAACTAAATGAAGGGTTTAATGGAGGATATTTAGAACATCCTTTGTTTTTGAGAGTTATATCAAAGCAGCATATCTCTTGTGCCCCTCCCCAAGCCCCATTTTCACTCAATACAGTCTGTCTTTGATCTCATTTCGAAACGTCTTCAGTTTTTGTCAACTCTCCAGAGTAGGTTACACCATCTCACACCAGTCCCCACTTCCATACTTCTCACAATTAATAAGATATGTGATTATTTGTTTAATATCTGTCTTGTGCACTAGACAGAATGATTTAATGGATCTATTTTGCATATTATTATATCCTCATTCCCTAGCACAGGAGTCATCACCCTGTGGCCTGTGGGCCAAATCTAGGATAGTTTGTTTTTGTAAATAAATTTGTATTGTTCACAGCCATGCTAATTTATTTACATATTATCTATGTCTGCTGTTTTTGCTAAATAGTGGAGTTGAGTAATCACAAATCAACTAGAAATCACAGTGGCCTAAAAAGCCTAAAAATATTTACTGTGCTGCTCTCTACAGAAAAAGTATGCAACCCCTGGCTGGCTCATGGATATTCAGCACATACTCCTTTAATGAATGTATATGCTTATTTATTATTTAACAAACATTTACATACTACTTACTATTCTCAGACATTGTTACAAGTGTCTTAAAAATATCAACTCTATTTATTCCTTATAACAATTCAATTATATCAGCAGTATTATTCCCATGTTATAGAGGAAGACACCAGCAGAGAGCTTCAGTACCTTGCTCAAGATCAAGGTTGTTGGATTGGCCCCATGGCCTAGTGGTTAAGGGAAACTAATCCCACATGGTTGACTGCATGGTTTGAGTCCCATCCAGGCAACTTAAAAAAAAAAAAAAAAAAAAAAAAAAAGGTGCATGTATTCCATGGAGGAGAAGGGCATGATTACACCCCATTAGTGGGTTCTATCTCTCTCTCTCTCTCTCTCTCTCTTTCTCTCACACATCCACTCTCTGGCAAATTAAAAACAAAACAAAACTACAGGCTGTAAGTAGCCATGCTGGGATTAGAAATCCAGGCATTCAGGTTCCAGAGTCCATGTTATCTATTCTGTGTAAATGGGTTGAACTAAGATTTTCTGGCATTCCAATGGGAGAACTACTGAATGAGAAGTTCTGAAGAGAATAGGAAGGATGTGGTCAAAACAGCAAAAGGAGATAAAGTGCTCTAACTCCACATAGCTCCTAGAATTTTTTAGATGCCAAAAAGATGGTAAAAAAAAAATACAAATTAACAAAACATCATTAGGTTCTCACTATAGCTAATGGAACCAAGTATGTTTTCTCCAAAAATGATCTGTTGGTGTAATTATTTCCCTACCTGTTACCAGTTAGTATCATTGATTAAAACTGCTAGTTCTCTCTGAGGCTGGACCAGTTTATTTTACCCCCTTATGTGGCCAGACACTCTACTTTTCCTCAGCTATAGCAAGCTGTTTTCCAATACATCTCACCATGGAACAAGGCAATGGCATGATTAGTCTGATGCAGAGTCATCCTTGTTCTTGAAAAAAATAAAAAGCGCATAAAGTGCAGGGGCGATATTAGACATAGACACATAGAGACATAGAGACTTCCTCTTCCTGCCTGTGCATGGCCTGGGCTGTACTTCAGCTGCAGCAGGAAGTGGCAAATGCCATTAAGTGCAGTTACAGCTTCAGTGTACCATCCTGGGCCACCAATAATCCTTGATTTGGACATGGCTCCTTTGCACTATGCTAAAGGTAGCCAAGATGTCATAAAGGTTTGGGAGGAGACTGTTATACAGGAATGTGAGGGGGTCAGCAGAAGCAGATAGTAAGTAGAGAGCAAGGTCTGAGACAGATCAATAGAGTCAGTTTTTGTCTTCATGGTAGTGTAAGCAGGATCTCATTATACTACACCCATAAGCCTGGCTGGAAATTCTCAGTTGAACTTGGGAGTTAGAGCTGCCTGGGGGCTTCCTAGCTTGATGGGAAAGGTGACGTGAGAGCCAGTGTTCAGGGAATAAGCTGCAAATGAAATCTAGGTAGACAGACCGTCTAACATGTCAATCCTAATGGGCAGACCAAAGATAGACTCTGGGCTCTGCAGAGCTAGTAACAAAACCAGGCATGAAGACCAGAGCAAGAAAGAACAGGACAGCGATTCAGAGGCAGAGCCAGTGGAGTTTCCCTGAGTTTTGGCACAGAGTTGCAGAAACTTTTTTTTAAGTTTGCTATAGGGAATATGTGCTCATCAGAGAGAGAGAAAGAAATAGAGAAATCCTCCCCACTTCAGGAAGATGGCTACACTGCAATCCCTTCTCCATTCTCCTCTTTGAGTTTGAGGCATACATGCACATGCACTGATGTGTTTTTCACAGTTGGCCATGTGGGATCCAGCCACCTTAACCTCCATGCCACTTGATGTCCCTGAAGAAAGTTTTTACTAGATGACTTGGCTTTGGCCTTGAATACAGATGACACCACCATTACGGAAAGACAGAGAGACAAGATTGGGAGCACAAACACTAGCCTGAGACTGCCAGAATTTAAATCCCAACTGGGCCATGAGAGTCCTGGGCCATGAGAGTCCTGCTTATAGCTATGTGACCTGTAGCCAGTCACTTAACCTTATTAAACCTTAGTTTCTACATCTTCAAAGGGAGATAATAACAGTATAGTACTCACCTTGCAGGTTTAACAAAGTAAGTAAGATAACATGTTAAGTGCTTCACATACATAAGCAATAAATATTGCATACTATTATTTTTCTAAGGGAATCAAATGGACTCAAACAAGGATAAGCATATTGCCCACACCCTAACTAGACATTCACACATATGTCTCTGAATAGTAGGCAGAATTGGCGCTACTATTGCTGTTCCTATGGCTTACTCTGCAAAGGCCACTGCCAAGCAGGCCAGCTGGCAGCAGGGAGGCAAGGTAAGTGAAATCACTCTTTGATCTCATCTCTTGGAGAGTTATTTTTTTCTTTCCCCAAAGTATTTATTCTTCCAAATGAGCAGTTTCTACTAGCCTGATATGTGCAGGTGTACCCGAAATGTTAAGGGTGACCCTAGAGACCAAACATGGAATCTTCCTTTCTGCTATTACTGAGCCATACTTTGGCCCCTGTTGTCTTTATTTATGATATCATCATCACTTCTTAGCCTTTGGCTAAGATCAAGTACAGTATTTCTGATATTGGCTTAAAAGGAGCAAATGTTCTAGTCAAACCATTCTAGACAGGCATCAAGGGAGCCTGGGATTTTCAACTGAAGGGGATGGGTGTACCAGCCAGAGGAGACATGTTCTTTATCCAATTATCAGTTACTCTAAAATTCTAGTTTTGTTTTTTTTTTTACTTTTTTTTGTTTGTTTGTTTGGAGAGGTTTTCACTACAGGGCACGTGTGCTCGCCAGATAGACAGAGAGAGACATAGAGACAGCTTTTGTTTCAGAGAGGTTTTTGCTATAGGGTACATGCACTCACCAGAAAGACAGAGAGAGAGACAGAAAGCAAGAAATCATCCCCCCGGGGGAATGGCCAGGCCGCAATCCCTTCTCCTCCATTCTCCTCTCGGGATCTTGGGCATGCACGCACACACACCCAGCGTGAGTTTTAAGCCACCGGGTCCGGGACGCGAACTGCGGTCAACTACATGGAAGTCCAGCGACATAGCCATTACACTAACTGCTGGTCCCAGAACTGATGAAATATTGAAATAAATCATCTGACAGTCTTTCTCCATGAATATGTGTACTTCAAAAGGAAAAAAAAAAAAAAGTACGAGTTTATTTTGTTACAAAAGTTTTTTTAAAATCCATGTGTAGTTTTTTTTTAAAATATGCATTTTCCATGAACTTTTTTGTGTGCATGTATATATATATTATGCTCCAGGGTACATATACTCACCAGAGAGAGACAGAGTGAAACAGAAAGAAGAAAAGTGAGAAATCATGCTCTACCTCAGGGGGGATCGACATGCTGCAATCTCTTCTCCCCCATTCTCTTCTCAGGATTTTGGGCACACACACACACATGCACCCAGTATGATTTTCAAGCTGCTGGGCCCAAGACTTGAACCATGCAATCAGTCATGTGGGATTCAGCACCTTAACCAACACACCACCTGCTGGTCCACCATGAAGCTTTTAAAGATTTCCTCTTGAATATATATTCTAGGATCTGGGTCATTCTTTCTCAAAGTATATACAATCATTGCAACACCTATCAAAATCACTTGGAAGCTTGTTTAAAAATACTTCAAGAGGGACCAGCAGATAACATAATGGCTATGTCGCTGGACTCCCATATAGTCGACCGCGATTTGAGTCCTGGACTCGGTAGGCTTAAACTCATGCTGGGCGCTTGTACGTGTGTGCCTAAGAGAGGAGAATGGAGAAGAAGGGATTGCAGCATGGCCATCCCCCCTGGGGGGTGATTTCTTGCTTTCTGTCTCTCTGTCTTTCTGGGAAGTGCACACTCTCTATAGCAAAAACCTCTCCAAAAAAAAAAAATCTTCAAGCTGAGCACAGTGATATGTGGCTATAACCCAGGTACTAGGGAGGCTGAGGCAGAAGGGTCATCAGTTCAAATACAGTTCAACTGATCAGTTTAAAATATGGCTACTTTTTAAAAACATCAGTGGGTCCAGGAAGCAACACAGTGGTAACACAACAGGACCCACAAGGGAAAGGCTCTGCATTCACATCCCAGGAGCGCCCTAGGTATGCCATGTTGTGCCCATGATCTAGGCTGGCTGAGACCAGGCATAGATCACAGCATGAAGACCCTATTGGAAATGCCTGTCTATTGGTTTCTATTTCTCATGGACTAAATAAAAATAATAAATATACCTTTAGGAAATCAACCACCACAGTATGCTGGCTTCAAGGAGCTGCCACAAACCTGGTTTTAGGAACCAGCTTATCTGGAAACAAAGATAAGTTGATTTTGATATCCTTAGAAAGGATATTTACTGTTAGCCTCTAAACTTGCCAAGTACATAAATAAAGAAGACAACTCCCATAGATGGTAACAGAGTAGGAATCCTTAACCCCAATTACATGTGCAGTGTTGTACTAGTCCTTTCTTCCTCTCATCTAAAATGAGGACCTTGGACTAAATGACAGATAAAGGCTTTTCTATCTTTACATATTTAGAACAAAACACCTAACGTAGGGCCAGCAGGTGGCAAAGAGGTTAAGGTTCTGGACTCCCACATGGCCCACATTGACTCAAGTACTGGACTTGGTGACTTTGGAATCACACCAGGTACATGGATGTGTGTGTGTTCCTAAAATCTCAGGAGGGGAATGGAAGGAGGAGAAGGGATTGCAGTGTGTACATCTTCCCAGGGAATGATTTCTCACTTTACTTCTCTCTGTTTCTCTCTCCAGTGAGCACACACACTCTATGGCAAAAAAAAAAAAAAAAGAAAAAAAAAAAAAAAAAAAAAAAAAAAAAAAGTCAACCATCTTTCTGTTGGTTACCTAGTTACCTATTGGTTATATGCTCAACTCCTCTCATAAGAGACACTTGGTTTAAATAAGATACATTTTTATTTTTCAAATAGATGATACAGAGATGGTATGGAGATTCGAAGACATGAAGGGCACAAGCACCCTTTATCTTGTTGCTCCCCATCCTTTCACCATTCCAACCTGTTGATATGGGCACAGAGAGCATGGGCAGTGGAGGCAGGCTGCTTTTTGCTGTAGGGTGCCATGTGCTTGCTGGAGAGAGACAGAGAGAGACAAAGTGAAAACTCACCTCTCCCTCAAGGGAGGTGACCATGCCACAATCCCTTCTCCATTCTCCTCTCGGGATTTAAGTTACACATTGTATTATTATATTAGCCTGTGATTGAATTACTAACAGAAATATCTGAAACGGAGTAATTTATAAAGAAACAGCATAGCATTGACTCACAATTCTGGCAGCTGGAAAGTCCAAAGGCATAGGACTAACATCAGTCTGGCTTACAAATACAGCTGGTGAAAGCAGATAGGATGGTAGGTGCATGCAGAGAAAGCAAGTGAGCTGTGGGTAGTTACCTTTTTTATAATGATCAGCTTCCATGGAAACTCACTCTTTTGAACAAGAGCTAGAACTCACTGGATCTCTCAAGGTATTTATAATCTATGCTCAAGAGTATTGCCTCCATTATGCAGTCACCATGGTCAGTCACTGCATACTAGGCTTTACTACCTCCCAACATAAAATTCCAAAACATGAAACTTTGGGGAATAAACCATTATCCAAATCATAACATTTCTACTCATGTTCTACTAGCTAGGACCTAGTCAGTCACATGGCCACATCTAGCTGCAGGGGATGTTGGAAAATGCAGTCTTTTTTAAAAATTTGATTTATTCCTTCTAATGAGAGAGAAGGAGAGAGAAATAGAAACAGCAGCCCCAACAGAGTCTTGACACTGTTATCTACCCCCAGCTTTCAGCCAGTCCTGGATTTTGGCATGCATATTTCCAGCATACTCAGGTAGGTTTCCAGATTCAAACCCAGAAACTTCTCATTTAAGGTCAGCCTCACAGAGCATCAAATTTTACTACTGCACCACTGTCCAGATCCAGAAAATGTAGTCTTTACGTTAGCTTTCATGTGCAGTTAAAACTCCTATTACTGTAGAAAAATGTGAGAATAAATATTGTGAGGAATCAAATGACCTCATCTGTCTCTTTTCCTTCAAAAGCCTCTCAGTTCACTGGCTTATTTCTCCTTGGCTGTAACCAAGTAAGAAGGTTCATGATGAAAAGACTAGGACAGGGCTGGCCCTATAGTGCAGCTGTTAAGCACTGAAGCAGAGGAAGCTAGTTCCCACATGGCTGATTGGGATTTGAATCCTAGCCCCAGTGACAACACATTGGATGCCTGCATAGTCCCAGGATCCTGATGGGATGGAAAATTGGAGGAATAAAGATTGTACCATCACCAGAGGGCTTTCCTTCTCTCTCTCTCACTCTATCATGAATAAAGGAAAAATAAAGAAGAATAGAACAGATTCCCATGGTCTGGTGTAGAATGGGCCTAGGTTCAGCCTCCTGGTGGGGCAAAATGTCTTTTCTCCAAGCTTCTGTCAACTGTGAAGCCTGATCAAACTGCTGGAAGGTATCACCAGTCTTGGTATGAATTATATCTTTCTGCTGAACTCAAACTGCAAGTGTTGTTTCTAGAGCATTGGTAAGAACTGGTTGCCATTTTCCTTTTTTTATCCATCTATTAATATTTTTATCACCATACATGTTATTTATCATTATGGAGTATTATAAAGAACATGGTTTTTGGTATTATATGAGTGGGGTTATACACAAATCATAACCAATTTGAGCTTTAGTTTGTTGAAACACAATAAAATTGAACTAGCCCTGTGGCGTAGTGGTTAAGGGAGCTAAAACCCACATGGTTGATCATGTGGTTCAAAATCAGCCCTGGTGACTTGAAAAATGCATCAACCCCTTGGATACCAGCAAGTGGCGTGGTGGTTAAGGTGCTGGGCACTCCCACGTGGCTGACCACAGTTCAAGTCCCAGGTCTGGAGGCTTGCTTTCTCACTTTCCCCCTCTCTCTCTCTCTGGTCAAATTAAAATAAATTAGTGCATAAATAAAAATAAATATATATATATATTTTTTTAAATCAAGCCCTGGGACCAGCAGGTGGCGTGGTGGTTAAAGGCACCAACATGGCTGAGGTGGTTTTTAATTCTGGACCTGGTGACTTGCTTTCTTGCTTTCCCTTTCTCTCGCTCTGTCTCTGTCTGGTAAAATTCAAAAATAATAATAACTGGGACCAGCAGTTAGCATAATGGCTATGTTGCTGAACTCCCATATAGTCCAACGCAGGTCAAGTCCCAGCCCAGTGGCTTAAACTCACGCCGGGCATGTGTGCGTGCGTGCCCAAGATCCCAAGAGGAGAATGGAGGAGAAGGGATTGCAGCATGGCCATCCCCCATGGGGAGTGATTTCTCGCTTTCTGTCTCTCTGTA
>NW_006202251.1:117196-120426 GCF_000334495.1 Tupaia belangeri chinensis
CCTCTCCAAATAATGATAATAATAATAACAAATGGAATTAAATAAATATTTATTTTAAAAAGAAGGAAGGAAGAAAGAAAAGAAAAAGAAAGAGAAAGAAAAAAAGAAAGGCAGAGAAAAAGAAAGAAAGACAGACAAAAAGAAAGAAAAAGATAAATGCCTTAAGCCTGTGTGTATGCATATGGAGTCACAACAGGATGGAGAAATGGAAGAGAAAGGATTGCAGCATGATCACACAATATTGGAGGGTGCTTCCCCCAACCCACTTCTCTTTGTTTCTTTCTGAGAAATGCACAAATACTCTAGGGAAAAAAAAGAAAGAGAAAAAGGTAATTAAAGTCATTTAATTCAATGAATGGTTTTGAGGATTATGTGTCAGGATCTTTAAGAACACCCCAAATATTGCACATTCTAGGAACACAGTAAATATTATTTTTATTGATATACCAACAGACCATGGATATTTTATTTAAGTGTCTATAATGTATGTGACACACACTGCTAGCTTCTTCATATTTGCATATGCATTTTTTTAGTATCTAGAAGTCATGAAAAGTCCTTTAAAAAGAGCTGCATAATTAAAGCTTTGTGAATGAATGTGAATTATTGTTTTCATTTAATAGAGAGCAGAAACTTGCTTTATGTCTGAGAAACGGCTTAGACAGTTTGATGTGCCAGGAGACAGTTAACCATTAGCCCTAATTTGGTGATAGTTTTCTTTCTTCACTCAATAAAGTGCCATTTATTGAACTTACCCTGCTTTGTTTTGTTTTGTTTAATATTTCATCTGTCAGCTCTGTTGCAGAGTATTTTGTAGAAGTTTTTGTTTGTTTGTTTGTTTGTTTCCCATGAACGAAAGAGAGAGAGAGAGATAGCATACACAATAGGGTACCAATACCATGATCCACCCACAGCCTCCACTGGCCTAAGCATGTGCCTGGCAGATTCAGGGAGATTCCCTGAAGAGAATCCACAACTTTCCCATGTGGGTCAGTCTCAAAGGGCATTGCTTGGGACCAGCATTTAGCGTAATGGCTATGTCGCTGAACTCCCATGTAGTCGACCACGGTTCGTGTCCTGGACCCGGTGGCTTAAAACTCACACCGGGCATGTATGTGCACGTGCCCAAGATCCCGAGAGGAGAATGGAGGAGAAGGGATTGCGGTGTGGCCATCCCCCCTGGGGGGTGATTTCTCTCTTTCTGTCTGTCTCTCTGTCTGTCTGGGGAGCACATGCACCCTATAGCAAAACCTCTCCAAAAAAAAAAAAGAACTTTGCTTTACTGCTGCACCACTATCCAGCACCTAAAGAACAACTGGTATCTCAGAACTATAACTATAAGTCTCTTTTTTTCTCTTTAGTTCCCATAGAGCATGTACATTCTCCAGAGAGAGCGGAAAACAAAAAAAATTCCCAATGGGGTGTGGTCAGGCCACAATCCCTTCTCTGTTTCTTTTTTTTCTTTTTCTTTTTTTTTTTTTTGAAAGGTTTTTGCTATAGGGCGTGTGCGCTCGCCAGACAGAGAGAGACAGAGAGACAGAAAGCGAGAAATCACCCCCCAGGGGGAATGGTCACGCCGCAATCCCTTCTCCTCCATTCTCCTCTCGGGATCTTGGGCACGCACGCGCACGCGCCCAGTGTGAGATTTAAGCCACCGGGTCTGGACGTGAACCGCGGTCGACTATATGGGAGTTCAGCGACACAGCCATTACACTAACTGCTGGTCTCACCTTCATTTCTTCACTCTGTCAGAATTTGGGGGCATATACACACACTCACATAGTGTTTTTATCAAGTCACCAGGATTCCAATTGCATAGTCAACCATGTGAAATCTGGCTCTCTTGACCACTAATGCTACAGGGCTGGCCCAGAACAGTTAGTCTTAAAAGTCCTCAGAATTCTTCCTCTCTCTGAATCAAACTAACTTTGAGACTAATAGTACTCTAAATGGGAGCTAGCCATTTCATGGCTGAGTTACTTGAATAAGTCCTTTCCATTCTTTTCTTTTTTCTTTTCTGGAGAGATTTTTGCTATAGGGCATGTGCGTTTGCCAGAAAGACAGAGACAGAGAGATAGAGAGCACGAAATCTCCCCACAGGAGGGATGACCATGCTCCAATCCCTTCTCCTTCATTTTCCTCTTGTGATCTTGGGCACACACACACAGGTGCCTGGTGTGAGTTTAAGCCACCGGGTCCGGGACTTGAACCACAGTCGATTCCATGGGAGTCCAGCAACATAGCCATTACGCCAACTACTGGTCCCTAGTCCCTTCCATTCTTTGAGCCTACATTTCGTCATTTATGAAATTAATATATTAATGATACCTAATTCATAGGTGTGTTGTGAAGATTGGATGAGTTAATGCATGCAAATTGCTTAGCATGATGTCTAGAACATTGTAGTCAATAAATGTTAGCTATTTTCATTTATGCATTAACACATTCACTCATTGAGTGTGTAAGTGCTAAGAATGAACTAGAAATGAGCCAGATTCCATGCCTTTCAATAGCTTATAATCTCATAGAGAAATCAAGACAAGATAAAATTTTTGAAATGTTAAATATAAAGCTGAATATGATCCATGACAAACAAAACAAGACATGATCAGGAGAGGAAGAGATCTCTGTGGCCCAAAGCAGTGCTTTAAATACTTTCCTGGTTCGAGTCTCACTTTTTTCCAAACCTTAGAGCCTTTTTATTGGATCACAGCTTGAAAGTCAGTGGATTAGAGGCAATAAGACTTGGTTAGACCAAGTGGGAGGGACAGGTTGGGCTGAAGTTGTGGACAGATGTAAGGCAACAATGGAGGGACAGGCTAGGATAGGTTGTGGAAGGCTTGAAATGGTCACAGAATTTGGTTTTGATTGCTCTAGCTCAGAGCTTCGTACCTAGTGTGCCAGGATTACAGAGAAGTCCCCAGGCCAGTCAATCTGGCCTGCAAGCAACCTATTTGTTGTGGCTCACAGTATGCCATACAAATGGTACCATTTGCTATGCCTACCATACCACACTAAGGGAAGCACTACAGTAATTTTATGTTTTCCTGGAAACCATATGATTGGGAAGGGATTTTGGAGCATGATCTGGCCAAAGGAAAGCATAAAGAAACTTGAGTTTGAACCTGGATTTACCTAATCCTTGAGTCATACTTGGGATGGTCCAAATCCAGAGTCAGTTTGCCTTTTTCTCCACTACCCATCTATGGCAAAGCCATTGCCACTCTTTC
>NW_006202251.1:120437-125254 GCF_000334495.1 Tupaia belangeri chinensis
TCTCTAAAACCCAGCCTCATCATTATTGTCAAGAGAAAAAAAATCAGCTCCTACCCACTCAAGTCAGCCTGTGGGACTCTGAAGATAGGAGCACAGTCTGTGCATCTAGAGTAAATTAGAAAGCTCTATAGATGGCCAGCAGGTGGTGAGGTGGTTAAGACATGGGATTCTCACACGGCCAACCACAGTTTGAGTCCCAGACCTGGTAGCTTGCTTTCTCTCTCTCTCTCTCTCTCTCTCTCTCTCTCTCTCTCACATGAGCACATGTGTCCTATAGCAAATTTTAAAATAATCATAATAATTGGGGATCAGCAGAAAAAAAAGAAGAAAGAGGAAGAAAGAAAAAGAAAGGAAGAAAGAAAGAAGAAAGAGAAAGGAGAAAGAAAAAGAAAGAAAGAGAACAGGAAAGAAAAAAGAATAAAAGAAGATAAAGAGAGAAAAAGAAATGAGAGGCCAGCCCTAGTGGTTAAGGAAGCCAAATGCCACATGACCCACCACAATTCAAATCCCAGCTCTAGCAGCTTGAAAAAAATGTGCTAGGTACATACCTACAGAATGAAATGGAGAAGGGATAACAGCATGACCATATGTCATTGAGGTATTTTCTCTCTCTCTCTCTCCCTCTCTCTCTCTCTCTCTCTCTCTCTCTTTCTCATCTCTGTCAAGCACATGCACTCTCTGACAATTAAAAAGAAAAGTAATGGAGGCTGACCCCATGACCCAGTGGTTAAAGGAGTCAGATCCCACATGTCTGACAACTGTTTGAGTCCTGGCCGTGGCAGTTTGAAAAACAGACTGGGTACATGTGCATGTATGCCCGAAATCCTGAAGATATGGAGAAATTAAACTGAAAGGATTAGTTTGACAAAACCCACTGGGAGTGCAATTTCCCCCCAATGTCAGAAAAAATGGTCTATTAATATATCAATATTTCTGATTGTACAACCTTTTATTAAGACCTCAAAAAGATCAAAGGTATCAGAAGATTAGTCAGTAATCCAAGGACCCAGTAAAGCAATTTAATGTGTGCTTCACAGATCTCATTGAACAATAGGTGCTCTAGGAAGCATAAGGGCGTTTTTCCTCAGCTGACTCAGCCAAGTTGCAAGGTTGAAAAGGTTCATTTTAATATTTTTAATTATGATTATTTTGTCTAATATAGTAAACCTCAGTGAAATTCAAAGACATCCCTCAAAGTTTATGAAAAAACTATTGGCAGAAACAGTACCAGCTTTGACTGAAAGGGATAGAGATCACACATAATAAAGAAGCAGTTAGGCTGCATTTTTTTTTTAATTTCACAGAGGGCATTTGTGCGAGAGAGAGAGAGAGAGAGAGAGAGAGCATCCTCCCATAGGGAATGGTCATACTGCAATCCCTTTTCTCCATCTCTCCTTCCTTTGAGGATTTTGGGCACACATACAGATGCCTGTTATGTTTTTCAAGCTGCTGGGCCTGGGACATGAACTACCCAGTTGGCCATGTGGTGATCTAGCCACCTTAACCAACATGCCACCAGTTGCCCCAACAATTCTACTAAAGAGGTAGGAGGTAGATAAAACTACATATCTGCAAATATGTGCTACTTTTCATTTAAAAGAAAGGAAGTTTCAGAGTGGAAGCAAGAACTCAGTGGAAAGACACAAATACTATGGAAAATTATTTCCAGCCCTTAAAACCTACTTAAGGAACTTCCAACATTTGCCTGACTGGATTTCAGAACTGCTACAGACCATTGACTCCCTTCTGCATCTATTTTTTCCCATTTTGAACAGAGATGTTTCTATCAGTTATCCAATTCTTCCTGTTCCACCATTAACTATCGAAAATTTGTGTGGGGTACATTTAACTTGTCTCTTTAACTTTACAGATCTCCAAATTGAGAGGTACTGATAAATATGTGTAAGTAACTACATCTGAGGAGCCTCAGACACTTCTGGATCTCATTCAAATGAAATGATCCCCAGGCCTTGAGCTGAAGCTATAATCATATGAGATTTTTAGGGACCTGAGGAGTGGGTAAACATACATTGCATGTGAGAGGAACATGAATCATTGCGGGCCAGAGGGCACATTGTACTAGGCAGTTTCTGACACGACTTCTAGTGATCCCCACTTCTTGGTATTCGTACCCTGTATAACCTCCTTCCCTTGAGTATGAGTTGGACCTAGTGGCATCCCTCTAACAAACAGAATTCAGAAAAAGTAAAAGGATGTCACTTCTAACATTAGGTTACAAAGTATTTTAACATTCACCTGTCTATTTCTCTCTCTTCCTGGTAAGCTCACATTTCCTAAGGCAAATATCTCTAAAGAAGTATTACTTTCATGAATGAATGAAAGAGAAAGAAAAAGAGGTGACACCCCAAACAGTTTCCTGACACCACTATTCACCTCCAGTCTCAGTCAACCCCAGATTATGGGTATGCACATACCTGGTATACTCAGGGAGGTCTCTGGGAATGCTTGGTGTACTCAGAGAAGTCTCTGGGAACTTCCTCATATGGGTCAACCTCACAAAGAATTTATTTTACTGCTGTACCACTGTTCAGCCTCAAAATTTACTAATAGGTTTCCTTCTGCAATGTCTAATCTGCTATTAATCACTTTCAGTATATATTTTCCAGCTCCTCATTTATTTCCTTATATCATATATAAATTCATAGTTTCCTACTTAATTTAATGTGTTATACTCAGTTATATTTATTATTTATTTTACTGCTCAGAATTTCTTGCTTTGGTGAATAAAGCTCCTTCAAGCTTACTTGAATTTCTTTTTATTTGTCCCCATCATTTTTTAAGAACTTCCTTCCTTTTTAAGAGCACAATAAAATGTTCCAGACTGATATTGTACTTTTCCTGCCACGGCCTTGAAATCAACCATTTATTGAAGGAGCTACAATTACTTTACTGGAAAATAGTATTTAGAAGCCAAGATATATATGTGTATACATACACATACATATATATCCACATATATATACACCTATACACACTTATTTCTATTTTTATTTCTATACCTAGCTATATGAAGGGATTTCAAAAAGTTCATGAAAAATGGAACTAAAGTATGAAATAATTTTTTTTTATTGCCAGAGGGTACATGAGAGAGAGAGAGAGCCTTCTAGTAGAACCCAGTCACGCTATAGTCCTTCTTTCATTTATCTCTTTTGTTTTCTTAATTGACAGGTGCGTGAGTTCTACAGAAAGAAACAGAAAAACATGGAGGGAGAACTAGAACCCCCAGTGAGGTGTGGTCATGCTGCAATCCTTTCTCCTCATTTCTCCATCCTGCTGGGGTTTGAGGTATACATGTACATGCACCCAACATGTTGTTAAAGTCACTAGGGCTGGGATTCGAACCACCATTGGTCAATGGGATCCAACTCCTTCAACCACCAGGCCACAGGGCTGGCCCCTTTGTCCATTTCTTCACCCCTTCAAGATTGTATGTATGCACATGTGCCTGACATGATTTTTAAGCCACCAGGTACAGGGTTTGAACCATGGTCTGCTATGTAGGATCTGGCTCCAATGCACACCAGTTGATCACTGCACTTCAGGGCTGGCCCAAAGTGGGTGTATATTGGTACAAAAAAATTATGAAATCCATACATAGTTTTTTTTTTCATAATATGCATTTTTCATGAACTTTTTGGAGATTCCCTCACAGTTACATCATTGAACAAAGACCTCCCAAAGATGTCCATTTCTGAATCCCCAGAACCTGGGAATATGTTCTCTTACATTGTAAAAGGAAATTTGTACGTGCTATTAAATTAAGGATCTTGAGTCCTACCCCGCTCCTGGCTGCGCTGCTGGTGTCTGCTTGCAGCGGGAAGCACCTGTGCCGGAGAGAGTGGGACCTCAATGCAGGCCTGAGTAAGAAAAACAGTATCTTCCTCCTAAGCCATGGCATATCAGTTATACGGAAATACCACCTTGGGGAACAGTCTTCAGGAGAGCCTAGATGAGCTCATACAGTCTCAACAGATTACCCCCCAACTTGCCCTTCAAGTTCTACTTCAGTTTAATAAGGCTATAAATTCAGCATTGGCTCAGAGGGTCAGGAACAGAGTCACTTTCAGGGGCTCTCTAAATACGTACAGATTCTGCGATAACATGTGGACTTTTGTATTGAATGATGTTGAATTCAGAGAGATGTCAGAACTGATTAAAGTGGATAAAGTGAAAATTGTAGCCTGTGATGGTAAAAACACGGGCTCCAATACTACAGAATGAATAGGAAAAACATGGCTTTTTAAAGCCATCTTATGTTATTATTCATCACTTTTTGAAGAGAAATGCATAGAAGAGACTTTTTAAATTTATTCCAGCATTGCAAAAATGACAACACTGTGCTATACTATCAGAGAATTCCAGTAGAAAGAAGCTTAAAACTGTAGCCTCTTGGGAACCAGCAGTTAGTGTAATGGCTATGTCGCTGGACTCCCACGTAGTCGACTGCGGTTTGCGTCCTGGACCCGGTGGCTTAAAACTCACGCCAGGCATGTGTGTGTGCGTGCCCAAGATCCCGAGAGGAGAATGGAGGAGAAGGGATTGCGGCATGACCATCCCCCCTGGGGGGTGATTTCTCGCTTTCTGTCTCTATGTCTCTCTCTGTCTGTCTGGCGAGCGCACGCGCCCTATAGCAAAACCCTCTAAAAAAAAAAACAAAGCTGTAGCCTCTTACCTTTATTGCACAGCATGAGGAAGCATAACTTTTTTTTAGTGATATATCAAGTTGTTGCCTACTTAAGAACACTCTATAATAAACTCATTGTACAACACAGTGTGAGTAATGACTGGGAAATATG
>NW_006202252.1:0-775 GCF_000334495.1 Tupaia belangeri chinensis
AAAGTGTGGAGGATATTCAACAGCAAATATTAACCACTGAAAATTCAAAGCAGGAGTATGTAAGGATGCTTGTAGATCTCCACTCCAAATTGACCCTTAAAGAAGCAGAAATTAAATTACAGTTTCTTCTCTTAAAAAATTAACTGATTTGAACAACAACAGAGTAAAGATTTTGATAAACAACTGGAAGAGGAGAGAGCAAGAAAAGCTGGAAATGAAAATGCAATGGCAGAAATAACTAAAGAAATTAATAAATGGTATCTCTTATATGAAGAACTGTATAATAAAACAAAACCTTTTCAGTCACAACTGGATGCATTTGAAGCAGAGAAACAGGCTTTGTTGAATGAACGTGGTGCAGCTCAGGAACAGCTAAATAAACTAAGAGATTTGTACGCTAAATTATTGGGTCATCAGAATCTAAAGCAAAAAATCAAGCATGTTGTGAAATTGAAAGATGAAAATAGCCAACTCAAATCGGAAGTGTCAAAACTCCGTTCTCAGCTTGCTAAAAAAAAAAAAAAAGAGACAAAACTTCAAGAAGAATTGAATAAAGTTCTGATTATTAAACACTTTGATCCTGGCATGAGTTTAAGCCTCCAGGTCTGGGACTCGAACTGCAGTTGCCTACATGGGAGTCCAGCAACATAGTCATTACACCAACTGCTGGTCCCCTGTTTTTGAATCTTTAACTAAAATTCTGGTTACTTTAAATTACCCTTTCCTCATAGTTTGAAGTTTTAAGAGTTTTTGTTTTACATCTATTTTATAGAGC
>NW_006202253.1:0-844 GCF_000334495.1 Tupaia belangeri chinensis
TTTTAGTCAAATATGACTCTCCCAAAGGATAACAACTATGAGAGGGATACACACACATAAAAAAAAAAACTCAAATGCATACACGCTCAAGGCTATTGCTTGGTTGGTAATATGTTCCCTATCCACTTTCCCAAGTTTATTACTAATATAAGAAAATTTTCTTTCCACTTTGAACCATGGAAACAAGTTGATATACATGAAGTCATTTTTTTCTTGTTTTGAATCTGATTAAACAGCTTAGTATCTCAGATTGCATACTCCCAAGAGTTTACTTACTATTTCATTATAGTAATAAATAGTATATACATTATAAATGTCATTTATTTATTAAGGTATAATATCAATCAGTATAAGCAACAAAAGGACAGAAGAAAAACAATGACAATCTGAGAACCAACCTCCAGAATGCACTATTATTCCTAGAGGTAGGAAAAATGGACATTTTTAAAAGTTGCATGTGTTTTCATTTATCAGCCGAAATAAACATACTCGATTCACTTCTCCCATGTATACAAAGGGCGAATACATTGGTCTTTATATGAAAAAAATCACAAACCATTTTGGGTAATGGAGTGGAGTCCTTACAAGTCTGCCTGGGTTCTACACTAGATCTTTGGCCTACAAGCTCTGTGACTTTGGCAAGTTACCTATACCTAAATTTAGTGTACTCATATGCAAAGTGGAAAACATATAATACATACTTCATATGTTCATTATTAGAATTGAATAAGATTTTTTTTCAGATTTAATAAAATACATTTTATTAAATTCTTAAAAAATGGCTTTACTACTTTAAATTTTCACAGTGTCAGTGACATTAGTAATTATTATCTCATATATATAT
>NW_006202254.1:0-612 GCF_000334495.1 Tupaia belangeri chinensis
TAACCTATTAGTTCTGTTTCTCTAGAGAAGAACTCTGATCTAGAACTTTGGGTTTAGGAGTCACAGAGGCATTGCAAGGATCCTCAAAATTATAAGAGTGAAAAATACAATAAAAAGGCAGAAGGGACCAGCAGTTAGCGTAATGTCTATGTCGCTAGACTCCCATGTAGTTGACCACAGTTGGAGTCCTAGACCCGGTGGCTTAAACTCATGCCAGGCGTGCATGCCCAAGATCCCGAGAGGAGAATGGAGGAGAAGGGATTGAGGCGTGGCCACCCCCCCCCCCGGGGCGAAAGGGAGAAACACCCCATTGGAGGGTACTTTCTCCCTTTGTTTTTTTCTAGGGAGTGCACGCATCCTCTTGTAACTAGGAAAAAAAAAAAAAAGAAAAGAAAAAAAAGGCAGAATAAATACATACATAGGTAGCTAATAGATTCTGATGTAAGGCTACCAGGATTTGAATTCTAGTTAATCCACTTAATAGCTGGATTATTTGGGGTAACTTACTGAATTTCTTTTGTGTCAGTCAGCCTAGGCCAAATTATGCTACAACAACAAGACTCGCAAATCTCAGTAGCACGAACCAATATTTTATTTTATTTTTATTTATTT
>NW_006202255.1:0-746 GCF_000334495.1 Tupaia belangeri chinensis
ATTTGTCATGGTTTCTTACCATAGACCCAGGTAGAATGTTGGGGGTATTTCCTTACAGGGAGCTCTATAAAGAGACTCCGTGGTCATGTCCTGGAGTGGCCCTGCTGACAAGTACTGGGTGTGGTGGACTTTGGACATTCTTTGCCAATTCCCAAGTCTGGGAGACATTATCTCCTGTCACTGTTCCTGGATTCTCGGCCTTCCCAACCTCTGTCATTGAGATAAAGGGGAAGAAAGTCTTCGATGCCACAACCCATTGTGACGTAGGAGTCACATCTCTTTCTCTGCCAGAGCTGGTATACTGGAGAATGTTCCAGCAGAACTCGCGGACTGCAGTGGGATGACCTCTGAGGGTACAGAAAGTGTGAAGTCGATTTCTACGCAAACCTTATGCAATCTCTGTGCTGATAGGAGGATCTTGTTTTGGTATTTCCCTGCCTTTTTGTTTTTTGTTGTTGTTAATTAATTTACTAACAGGTCACTGACACGTGTTTTTTGTTTTTGTTTTTGTTTTTTTGGTTTGTTGTTTGGTTTTTTTTTTTTCTGTTTTTAAGTATTTATTTACTTTTTCCATGGGAGAGACAGAGAGCCAGCACCTCCAGAGGCTCCACACCATGAACCACTGCCAGTCTCAGCCAGCCAAGACCCTGGCACACCCACAAGCGCCCTGTTGGGGCAGGAGAAAGTGAGCAAATGGAAGCCTGGAAGGGGGCTAGAACATCTGCCCGCGTGGCTCGATCATAAAA
>NW_006202256.1:0-1283 GCF_000334495.1 Tupaia belangeri chinensis
AGAAGGGATTGAGGAATGGCCATCCCCTCTTTGGGGTGATTTTTACCTTTCTGTCTCTGTGTTTCTGTCTGTCTGTCTGGGGAATGCACGCACCTTATAGCAAAATACTCTTCCAAAAAAAAAAAATTAAAAATGGTTTTCATCCTCAATCAACCCAACCACATATTGTATACTCTCTTTGTGGATGATAAAATGTTGATTGTGAGGACTCTGGGGAACAAAATGCTCTTGTTTCAGTAGATAAACTGGACATTTGAATCTAATCATGTGGGAACTCTGGAGTTTGGTATTTTATAATTTGGTATTTTATAATTGTTGTAGGTTGTCTTCACAGTGAGGATCATGCTTAGTTGTAAACTTAAGGTCTTCTCAGTTTTTCTCTGAGTCTGTACCTTTCCTTGGGCATGTTTTGTGGCTTTCTAACACTGTATGAAGGCATTTTTGTTTTCACAAATTAAGCCATGTAATGATGAGGACTTAGTGTTTGAATTTTCAAATGGCAGAGGACATAACATGAAGCAGAGGGGTCAGGGGGTTACTTTAGTGAAGGATTTGGGGATAGAGAATAATGCAATCTTCTCTGGAATGTTGCCTACTCCTTTGTAAATCATAAAGCCCAATTTCTTCACGGTTGGAATTGCAGACCAGGGAGTGATGGTGGACGTAATAATGAAATGTGTTCTGTGCTTGCTCAGGAGCCACCAGTGACTGATATCAGCCCTTCCTCTCCTTGTTAAGGCATCATTTGGAATTTTCCTGGTAGGCATTTTATTGATTTCAACACTAGATTCTTTTTTTTTAATTTAACCAAATGCTTAGAGGCAATCTTCCTACATGATCACTTTCAATCTCTCACGGGCACAAATTACAGAGCTTGTTTCAGGACAGCATGGTCCTGAAAGCCTCATGGGACTGTTATAATTTATAGAAGCCAAGGAGAAAAAAGTCCCAAATATGTTTTCTTCTGAATGTTTCTTTGTGTGTGTGTGTATGTGTGTTTTCTATTTTTCCAAAATTGGGGGTGGCAGGTGCAGAACCTCGGGGCAAGGAGATCCCCAGAGTTCTTGGATTGGATTTAAGTGACACAGTAAAAAGACAGGGAAGACAGACTTAAGATCAAAGTCATAGTAAGGGCAAGTCTTTGTACCATCATTCCCTTAGAAATGCCTTTGTTCTGCTCCTAGCTAGGCTCTTGTCTGTCATGCCAGTCTGGTTCACACTTTTTTGCAGGTTAAAGGCAAAAAGAAAAATATGGGAATTTTCTGTGCCCCCTGAAGAATTTT
>NW_006202257.1:0-550 GCF_000334495.1 Tupaia belangeri chinensis
GCGCAGGGCCCGCCGCTGCCGCGCAGGGCCTGGGGTCCCATGCAGGGCCCGCTGCCACCGCCCAGGGCCTTGGGGAGCCCATGCAGGGCCCACCGCCGCCGCGCAGGGCCCGAGGGGCCCGCACCTGGCATCACTTTTTAAAATTTTTTTTTTCTCCATCTCCTTAGACAAAATTATTTTTCACATTTTTTTTTAATTTTTCTTGTCAGGGTCTATTCTGACACCCTGAGTATACCCATTTGTTTAGTTGGAAGCTTTGACTGTTTTCTAATAAACTTTGTTTACTATCCTATCCTTTCACATTTATAATTCTTTGTGACCATCAGAGAAGAACCTGCCCAGGTGCTGTATCTGAACACCTAGCACTTCATAGCATGGATGCTACTCTGTATCTCATTAAGTTTATCAATCTGTTGACTCTTTGCAGACAGAGTGTTCCTTTGGCAACTCTGTTTGTGGGGTGTCTTGGTGTCTTAAAGTGAATGAAGTCTCTGGTTCTCTCCTGCATTTCTTTGGCCTCCCTAGCACTCCTGGGTAAGTTACTTTTTTT
>NW_006202258.1:0-6522 GCF_000334495.1 Tupaia belangeri chinensis
AAAACCTCTCCAAAAAAAAAGGAAAAAAAAGAAGTATATATACATCTATAAATTCGTATCTTAGAAATATAAACGGTTTATATGGTACATAATGTTTCTAATCTGACTTATTGTCACTGAACCCAAAAACATTTTCCATTATGCATATATAATCTGCATAATCATTTTAAAACTTATATTGTTCATTTTACATTTATACCATATATTTAATAGACTCTTCTTTTATGTCTTTAGATAATTTCTATTATTTTCATGTGAGAAGCAATGCTATACTGAACTTCCCTGGATATGTGACTTTATACTTCCATCTAATTACTTCTGGAGGATACAGCTCTAGAAGTGGATTTTTAGATGGAAAGTATACAGGGTTTTCAGGCATTTGTCATAAAAAACAAATCAACCTCTAGACAAAAAAAAAAAGTTATCCATCTTCACAGTCTGAGAATTTACCTGTTGATTCCTACCTTTACTAATGTAGGTGTTAATTTATTTGCTTTTTTAAGCTTATGAAAACTGTACTTTTTTTTGATCCATCTGTCTCCTTGGAAGTTTTATTTTCAAGAATTAGTATACCAACTAAATAAATTTTGTAGAAAAGCCATTGTGAACCAAATGTGGAGAAAAATTTAAATTTATGTATGTATATATAATTCTATATTATATATAATCTATGCATGTATATATAATTATATATTATATAAAATTTAAATTTATGTATGTGTATATAATTATATATTATATATAAAATTATATGAATTATATATTTGTATGTAATTATATAAGCATAAAATATATTAAAGTATATTTACATGTTTAAGTCTCTACACATATCAACATTTATAATTATTAATAACTTCCACTTGATATCTTAATAGCACATTATTTTCCATAAAACATCTTAATTATGACAAATTTGCTACTACACAGTACATTTTGAAACCACAATAATACGTTCCAGGGTGTGTTATGCTGGGAAATTGCCATTCTGGGAAGAATGAAGTCACTTGGCCTTTAGACTGGTGCGTCAGAACATACTCAAGGAAAGTAATATCTAATCAAAAGATGTATTACAATGGCTACTTACTTAGTTGTAATTCATTACATTTTTGTTCCAATAACATCTATTCATTCCATGGGATTTTATAAACACTGTGTTCTCTAAGAACGTTTTTACTAGTCATTAAATTTGTTCTCTTTAAAGTGCCAAAACTTAAACTGTATACCTTAAGCTATAAAATAAACCAGAAACAAAGCCTTTTTCCTAACTATATGACTAGTTGATTCCACTTCCCAGCCTGTGACTCATAATCTTTACCTTCTTTAAACACATATCTTCTCAGATTATGTGTTTTATACCCACTCTATCACATAACCATGTAAGTCCTACTTTCATACATTATGTTAGCTCAGATTTGCTTCTCATTATATCTGATGATCACTGGAAAGCCCTGAGAGAATGACAGGTAAAGGTTGATGAGATAAAGGCTAAATGCTATTAAAAAGCAAAACCCCATAGTAGCAGTGAGGTCATTAGGTTGGTAGAAGAGAGTGCTAGATAAAAACAGGCAACATTTTTTAAAATTTATATTAAACTGACCCATCTTGTGATATATAGATCAAAGGGTATATAGATCAAAGGGTATTTAGTTTAGGAAGTTCTTAGGAAAAAAATGAGATTTAGGAGAGCTTTAATGCAGAAAAGAAAGTATTAGGTTGTCGGAAAAAGTCGTGACATGGTTTTCTATGCAAAAATGTGTCATGACTTTTCTGACAACCCAATGTATTGAGTAGGCAGAAACATAGGAAGAGAGAGGACATTCCAAGAATAGAGGGTAGAAAGTATGCTCAATATACTTGGAGTTGCAACATAATCACTTAGAAAGGCAACCAGTATTTCTATACATTATTTGCATTTCCAACTCTAACATTAAGGTGGATAATAGAAAATGTCACAAGGGTCTTAATTATATTGACAAAATTATTAAGATTACTGATGTATTAACACTTAAGAACAATAGGAAATTCAACACTTTGTCAAACTGGAACAGTTATTTGAAGAATTACATTACAGCTCAATCACTCTCGTTGCTGATTAGTAATTTAATCTCCAGTCTTCTGATATAGATCAATACCAATTTGTTAAAGACAAATTATAGAGGATTGCAGAAACTGTAGTTATTGACTTGACATGCATTTTTAAAAGCCTCTATGCAGTAAATGACTAGTGGTAATTGTATAGGTAAAATACATACATTATATAGTACCCTTCAGGGCACAAGTTCGAAATTTATCCTTCCTTTGACTTATAGGTTATTTAATTATTCTTGCTCCACTGTGTTAACGTATTATCTGATCATAGCCTATGAAGCAAATCTGGATTCCTAAGTAATTTTCCACTTAAGTAATGTGACTTCTAGAAGATCCATGAGTGAATGTGATGTACTTTTAAGCAAAGCAGTTTCTCAGAGGAAAAGGTCATGGCAACATGAAATTGAGAATAATTGGAATATAAATTTCTGTTCTTATAACAATGATGTCATAGGTATAAGATGAGGGCATTGACATTAGATTCAGAATATAGGAAGGGTATACTGTCTCTTCCCATAATAAATCACTTAGAGGAATTTTTAGTTTATAAAAGTTTAACATTTAAATACAGCATTAAGTGTGCCTAAGTTCCTTTGAGAAAATAAATTTTATCTGAAATTTAAAATTCTACAGCTCCACAATTTATTTAAATATATAGCTATAGAAACTATAATCAGGCTGGCTCCATGGCCTGTTGGTTAAGGCAGCAAAATACCACATGGCACACTATATGGTTCAAATCCCAACCCCTTCAGCTTACATGCCCCAAATCTGGGCAGAATGGAAAAATGGATGAGAAAGGATTGTTGTGACCATGCCCCATTAAAGAGTACTCTCTCCTCCCTCCCTCCCTCTCTCTTTTTCTCTCTCTCTTTCTCTCTCTCTGAGGAGTACATGCACTCTCTGGCAAATTTTTTAAAAAGAGAATGTAATCATAGAAACCTTTGTTCCCTTAGAAGGAATTGGAAATATTTGGGTAGTTTTGCTCATCATAGGAGTTCACCAATTTTGAACTGGCAGTAAATTTCTTTGTGATACTGAGTAATATAAAGAACAGGGATGCAAATGCTTAGGAGGAGGAAGGCCAAGGAACTAGAAAAGGGATAACCCTAAAGAAAGTCTTTAGAGAGGCAGTGAAATACAGCCAAAATTTTAAACAATGAATGAAGGATTATCAGGTAGACAGTAATGAACAAACAAACAAAAAGCTAGTAAGTATTATACTTTTTCTATTAGACCCTGTCCTAAGTGCTGTAAATTTATTAACTTCTTTAATCCTCTAAGATCCATGAGGTAAGAAATACTACTCAGTTTTACAGATAAAACAACTAGGGCACCTGGCACAAAATTTTTCAATGATAGACAGAGAAGTTAAAAGTTAATACCAGATAATAATCCTTTTCAACATCAAAGTTATCTCAGAACACTTCAACAACAAAAGAGTCGGTTTACTGGGACAGAGCAGATGGCGTAATGGGTATGTCGCTGGACTCCCATGTAGTTGACTCGAGTTTGAGTTCCAACCTGGTGGCTTAAAACTCATGCTGGGCGCGTGTGTGTGTGTGTGTGTGTGTGTGTGTGTGTGTGCATGCCCAAGATCTCGGGAGGAGAGTAAAGAAGAAGGGATTGTGGGGTGGCCATCCTCCCCCCAGGGGATGATTTTTCGCTTTCTGTCTCTCTGGCAAGCACATATGCCCTATAGCAAAAAACACAAAACAAACAAACAAACAAAAAAATTGGTCTACTAAGAAATCTGACTTGATAGCTAAACACTAGATCACAAAGTTAACATTATGAAGCAAATCTGGATTCATGTATCTTACGAAAAAACATTACCTGTGGGGATCAGCAGTTAGCATAATGGCTATGTCTCTGGACTCCCACGTAGTCGATCGCAGTTCGAGTCCTGGACCCGGTAGCTTAAACTCATGCCAGGCATATGTGCGTGCGTGCCCAAAATCCCAAGAGGAAAATGGAGGAGAAAGGATTGCGGTGTGGCCATTCCCCCGGGGGATGATTTCTTGTTTCCTGTCTCTATGTCTCTGTCTTTCTGGCGAGCACATGTGCCCTATAGCCAAAACCTCTCCAAAAAGAAAAAAAAAATTACCTTGTTAAAATGGGCTGATGTGAAACTAGGAAAACATTACTAGCTCTGCCCAAATCATACTCTGTTAAAGAGGTGGTACAAGTACAGATGAGTTAAAGAAAAAAAAAAAAATTAATACCAGTCCCTATTAGAGGCACAAGAAATGGCTTTCTATCTCTCTCTCTCTTTAACTCATCCTGGGTAGATTACTCATGTCAATTAAAGCTCCTACCACCACCTCATTTCATCTCTCATTTACATTTTCCATGCTTCTTTATCCATCAGTTCATCTACAACAATCAATACTTTAGTCTATTTTCTTCTAATACTGTTATGTGTGGATAAACTAACACTCTTCCAGAACATTATGAGAAAAACACTTTCCTGCTCAACACCTTGTTATTTTTACAAAGCTCTTGTAAGATAAAAAGCTGTGTGTTTCATAGCTGCTGTTGCTGAAACAGGCAGAGCCCTTTCTTTTCCTTATAGCCATGCATCAGCACCTCTAATCCTCCCTGAAACAATGGAGAAATTTCTATTAGATGTGGGGCACAGCTAGAAAAGTAGCAGAACAAAAACATACTGATGGAATTTAAAATACAAAATATAAACAAGGTAGTTACAAAGTGCCATTAGGATGAGACAAAAAAGAAAAAGAAATCTAAGTGATGATAAAGAGAGCAAATGGAAGGTCCAGTTGGTGGAACATCAGTAATGCAACTGAAAAATGCACACGCCTTATGGGAGCAGGGAGGAACTTTAAAAATAATAAGATAATAAGAAGATGGTTAGGTAAAGTCTCTGAGAGAAAGGATTTTGTGCTTGGACCCAAGAGTTGCAGATAAGCAAGTCTTGGGGAACAGCTGCAGGAAAAGCAGCAGTACAGGAATAAGAATAAAGTTAAAAAGGGGTTTAGTTTCTCTAAGGAGCTAAAAGAAGACTAGAATTGCCATAAGCAAGGGAGAAAGGATGAGAGTAGTTAGAGAAATCATCAGGCAGTGCCATTTAGACCATGATCAGAAATTTGAAGTTTGTTGTAAGAAAAATTAAAAGCAATGAAAAAGTTTTACCAAAAAAGAAGCATGATGGGGACAGGTGGTATAATGGTTAGGGTCCTGGACTCACACATGATAGACTGTGATTTGAGTCCAGGACCTAGAGGCTGAGAATCACACCAGGCATGTGTGCATGTGTGCATGCCCGAAGTCCCAAGAGGAGAAGGGAGGATGCATGGCCTCCTCCCCTGTGGGGGGTGATTTCCTACTCTTCCTCTCTATCTTTCTGTCACTCTCCTCTCTGGTGAGTGAATGCACCCAATGACAAAAATAAATAAATAAATAAATAAATAAATAAATAAATAAAACATGATCTCATTTACATTTTTCTTATTTTACATTTAATTACTGTACATCTTTACAGCATACCAAATGATTTTCCTAGCATGAATATACTGCATATTAGTATATTCATGGAATATAAAGTGGAAGATATTACTATGCATATCCACAGATGCTGTCCATGCTTTTATGCCTGATAAAAATTAGAGGAATAGATTCTAAAATGGATGTGTGACACCCACACGGAGACGTAAAAGGCCATTGTAGTTTAGGCAAGTGGTCTATGCTGGAAATGCTATTTAGAGCCCTGTAAGTGGTTAACATTACCTAGGAATACAGTCTAAACAGACAAGAAAGGATTCAATTCCTGAAGCTATCCAAATACAAGGCCTTAGGTAGAGGAGGGAGGGGCAAGTGAGGTCAAAGCAAAATAGACTCTATCTGGCCAGCCATACTTAGTTGTCAAGAAGCTTAGACCATGACTTTTGAACTTTCATGCTCACCTAATCTACCATCATTAAATGTGACTTTGTCAATATGAGATTTTAGTTTGAATTTGTGCTTTTGCCTTATTTTAAAAAATGAGTAAATACTAATTGAATTGAACTAATAGTATTAGTCATCATCTCTTGGCTAGTACAAATCAGTTTGTATTAAGGAATGTTAAAGAAGTAGTGCTCCAATATACATAAAATGTCTTTTTAGATGTTCAAATCTAGAAGATGGTGATTCTGATATTAAAAATATATATTATGTCAAGCTGAAAATTTTAAGAGTTGCAATTATTCTTGGTATTATATAAAAATATTTTATACTTTAAGAAAGGATGTAAACTATCCACAATGAAAACCACAGTCTTTCTAGAAAGATACTGTGTCTGGCTGTCCAATTATGCACATCCACCCAAACTTTGACAGTTTTTCCCTCAAGCTAAATTTTATTACTTTTTCAGAAAGTTTATTGTTTTAAAGTTAGATTTAATATGGTATAAACTGAATTAAAACACACACA
>NW_006202259.1:0-1369 GCF_000334495.1 Tupaia belangeri chinensis
CAATAACACTTCCTCCTCCAGTTTTGGCAACAAAAAATATCTCCAACATTGCCAAATGTCCACTGGGGAGCCACAATCACTCCTGGTTGAAAGCCACTGCTATAATTTATTTCTTATTTTATTTTAAAAAGCTTTCTCAACTCTAACTTTCACTTTAACTTTCTGTTTACACATAATCAGTGTATATCTTTGTGGGCTATAATTTTTCATTTTTTTGTGATACAGAGCATGTGGTCCAGCAGAGAGAGACAGAGAGAGGAAAAGTGAAATACTAACCCCCAGGGGGGAAGGTCATGCTGCAATCCTTTCTCCTCCATTCTCTTCTTGGAATTTTGCGCACACACACACACACACACACACACACGCCTAGTGTGATTTTCAAGTTGGCGGGCCTGAGATTTGAACTGCAGTTGCCTATGTGGGAGTCCAGCACCTTAACCACCATGCCACCTGCTGGCCCCTACAGTATGACTTTTTAAGACAGGCATACACTATACAAGAATCAAATCAAGGATATACACATATTCATCTTATGATTATATTATATTATGTTATGCACAATTGTTAACCATGTGACTAAAAATGACAGAATTATATATGAATAGACCTAGTAACTTCCATATTAAAAGGAAAACATTAATTTAATGAATAGTCTTTTTTATTGCTGTTTGTAATTGAATACATGGATAAACTTGTAATCCACAAAACAACTTGGGTATACATACATAATATAAAAGAAAAAAAAATACTGTGGGATGCATATACTTGCCAGAGAGAGCAAAAGAGAGGGAAAGTAAGAAAGCACCTTCCAAGGGGATGATCATGCCATCATCTCTTTTCCATTCTCCTCTTAGGAGTTTGGTTGTGAGCACACATGTGCCAGATGTTTTTCAAAACACTGTATCTGAGAGTTGAAATATGCAGTGGGGTCATGTGAGATAGACGTGCCTTCAACATTTTGCCACCAGCTAGCCGTCTGGGGTTATATTTTTTTTAATGTGTATTTTAAAATGTCAATTCCTAGTGACTTTATCTGAGTTATACTTGGAGTAAAGTTTTTTGAACACTAACATAGACTTGTATTCCATGAAAGAAAAAGAAGTTCATTAAGGCATAAAACCCTCCTCTTCTTTATTAAATATCATTAAAATATGTAATCCAGAAAGTTATATTTGGGGTGTATGATCATGCTTTTATTATTGAAAGCGTTAATATGAAAAAGTTTCCCTCAATACCTATATGCCTACATTAAATAAAGATGACTTGTGGAAGTTAGCTGAGACACAGCATTTTTTTTTTTTTTAGATAGATTTTTGCTATAGAGTGTTTGCTCTTGCCAGTGACAGAGAGACAGAAATCAAGAAATCAC